>NC_137140.1:15810176-15967676 GCF_949319135.1 Squalius cephalus | reverse complement strand
AGGCATTAATAAACACCTAATGGATCAAATTATGTCAAAAACTCAATTTCGACCAAAAGTGGAGATAGAACCTTATAATTCTAAGATCACAAAATATCATTATCAAACTTACACTAGAACATGGTAAATCTGACGACTTTCAAGTATGTGATTAGGAAAGTGTCATATATTAAAATAAAAATATTATTTGCTAATTGGTTCACAATTTATATATAGCTATATATACAATAGTGTTCAAAAGTTTGAAATAGACTTTTTTTTTAATGTTTTTGAAAGAAGGCTGAACTTATTTGATCTAAAATATATTAAAAACACAAATATTTTGAAATAATTCAATATTTTAAAATATAATTTATTCCTGTGATCAAAGCTGAATTTTCAACATCGTTACTCCAGTCTTCAGTGCAGGGGCATTTCTAGGTTTTAAAAACATCAGGGGCTGAGCCAGAAACATCAGGGGCTGGGGGATGGGTAATAAGATAACATGATTCGATACAGAGAATAATGTATATTGTAGGCCTATATGCAGGGGGCAGGGTTAAAAAAATTCAGCCCTGGCACTGAAGCCACACCAGCCCACATTACCACACAGACATGCGCATTCAAATGTGAGGTTGTTAGGGGGGTTCGGGTGAAACCGAGAAAATTTGGATTTCTCTGACCTATATGCATTTTAAGGTGTTTGAAGGCCAAGAAAATTGGATAACAATAGCTTTAAAAACATGTCAGTGGGCAGTAGCATAAATTATTTGTCAAGCAGATAACAGATTCTTAAACAGGAATGAGGATAAATGTTGAAATGAATGATCCACACTACAAAATGGAAATGCAGAATGTTTCTGCTTATTGTTGACAATACACACATATTCCAAATAGGAATGGCCTTAAATGAGAAATCTTTCAAGGATTATTTTGCATAGATGTTACATTTCAATCAAATACCAGTGCAATCGTTTTGTGCCCAGAGGCAAATGAGCAATTTATATATTAGCATTAAAGATTGGTTTCAGCAACTTGTTTCTTTCTTGAGTTAATCAATGTTTTTGGCACTAACCAGTTGAATTAAAGTTCATTTGTTCACTCATGAAGACAGTCGCTTGTCGCCACCTACTGGCTTAATGATGCAAGTTGCGCAAACACAGACGAGGAGTGATACAAACTGTGAAAAGGCTGATACTGGTGAAATATTTGAACACATTCGAGGACCATACAAATACAAATATATATATAATATATATTTATACTTATGAATTTTGCTTATAGTTTCTGTAATTAGCAAAGAACATCTGTGTTAAACTAGCCTAGAAATCTAGACGCACCCTAGCGGCAGCAAAATGTATTTTGCAGCCAGGGCAGTCTAGCAACTCTACATTGACTTTCGAGCTGCAAAAACCTAAATTGGGTTCGCGTCACGACGGTTACCTGCCACTTGAAAACAAAGAATGGCGGCTGCTGGCGAACATCTTTAGAATCGGCTTTGTCCGCGACTCTGGAGGACTTGGAGTTAAGTTTTTCTTTGAGAAAAGAGCATAGAACGGCACTTGGTTGAACGCTCTGGTTGGTTGAAGCGCTGTCCTATTGCGTGCAGAGGGAATTTGAAAGACAGCCGTTTATCCCAACCCTCGGATTGAGCCGTGTCTATGGTGAGTTGCCAGACCCAACATCTTGATGTAGGTCTGGCTTGCCAGGCTAGTGTTAAACAGGAATACATTTAAATAATGTTAATCAAGCTGACTAACACACTCACAATAAAAATACAATATAATTTAACACAAGCTCATTATACAAAGGAAATAATATTACAGATCTAGTCAAATTGGGTTGTTTATACAGTAGTTAAAAGAATGTCATGAACGATCATTTAGGCTAGATGCATTTTCACATTTTTGGTCACAAAATATATTTTTTTTTATGACACGAGTCAGTTTTGATGACTTTGCAATATTGATAAAATGTTAGAATATTAATAATGAAAAGTGAGTAGATATTAGAGATATTCTAGGATAGGCTGAAATCAGTCACGTGGTGCGTCTCTGTGTCAGACAGAATTCAACAATCACCAGTCAGAGACAGCAGCAAAGCCGAAGCACAGGCAATTTATGATTTCGGGGGTTTACATAGTAGGCTATTGTCCAGTTTCATATTTGTCAGTCAACTTTTCAAAATACATTCGGGACTACACAAACATTCGGGGCTAAAGCCCCGGCAAAATCTGCTGACGTCGCCTTTGCTTCAGTGTCACATGTTTTCAAAAATCATTCTAATATGCTGATTGCTGCTTAATTATTGTTATTATTTGTGCACAATTATTATTAAATGGTTATTATTATGAATGCTGAAAAAAGGATTATTTGATGAACAGAAAGTTCAAAAGACAGCATTTATTTGAAATATAAATCATTTGTAATAATTATAAATGTCTTTACTGGCACTTACCCCAGACTTTTGAATGGTAGTGTATCACGTTTTCCACAAAAATCTGAAGTAGCACAACTGTTTTTGTTGTACCCCTGAAAAGGGGAAAATATTACAATCACACACAAAACTATAGTGGTGTTCTCTCAATTGAAACTTTGTGCAGATTTGGAATTAAAAATATATATATATTTACAATGAAGCACATTTTAAAACATTACTGTTTCCTTAAGTTGTTACAATTCTTAGTTTTACCAAAAAGACTCAGGAGGCAAAATTACGTAACAAAGCATACATTTATTAACCCTCTGGGGTCTGAGGTGTTTTCTGGGCCCTGGAGGTGTTCTGACATGCTCTGACATTTGTGCTTACTTCTTTTACTTGTGACATTTTCATGGCTAAAGTCTTATTACACTGTATTCAGCACAAACTCTGCTACAATAATATGTCAGCAGCATGTATGTAAAAGTTTGTAGTTTTTAGATAATGACGTTTATGTGTGGTTTGTGAAACAACAAAATAAAATTGTTACTGAAATAAGGTCATGAAACCCATACTGATTATTTCTTAACAAGACTTTTGAAAATTGTATCACATAGTCTAGAATATTTGCTTCAAAACTGTGAAAATCATCCTGCGTACTCATTCAGATAAAACAATATGTATTTTTTACATTTGTAAGACATGTTTTGTTTAAGAAAGCTTTATGTGTGAATATTGATGTGTTTCACACCTGAGAAAGACAAAGACCCTCCCATAATAGCCCTATCAGGTGCTAGCAGGCCCTATCATTATGAGGAAACTTGCACAAAGAATTAGGAGATATTTAAAAAAGAATTTCTTTTTGATTGTTTGGATTTATTTACAACACAACATAATCCAAAGATACACAAAGGACAAAAAAAGCACATTATTGAACACACTGATCTAAAGACAGTGACTTGAACAGTCGCACACCTTTGTGCCATTCCTGAAACATAGTACATACCTGTCATTTCCAAGGTGTTTGATTTTTCATTTGACCATGTTCATGTACAGAGACTCATGTGCATGTTTAAGTCAGAAGGACTCATCAGTGGCCTCATCTCATCTGGTTCCTGTAAAAAAAAAAAAAAAAAAAAAAAAAAAAAAACACACAACAACTGTGAACATGCTGATATCAAGATAAACTATAGGCTGCACGATTTTGGAAATACATTTTCGATTTTTCTGGTAAAAAAATGGAAATTTAAAATTTACAAAATACATACAGTATATATATATATATATATATAATGAACACCAGGTTTGTTGTGCCTTGTAGGCATATACGTGTAGGGATGCATAAAATAATAATAACAATAGCCTATAGCAGGCGGCCTATAAATCGTTAAAAATGAACACTTCAGTAACACTACACTAGAGAAAAATATATGGATTATCATATGTTACTTCAAATGTTTCCATTCGTTATGAAATGAGATTAGAGTAAATACTTGAAGCCTAATGTTTGGCGCGTTTTGCTTTTCAAACACACAGCGCGACCTCCTCAGGGGCAGGGGTGGAAGGACCAAAAGGCACTTTTTAAAAAAACAAACATTTATTTATTAAATAAATCACCTGCATTTAAAGCAGTACCCGTATGTCTGTTGTGTTTTTAAATATTTGAATGACTTCCTCACAATTAATTGGAATATCTTGCTCGAAGGAGAGCAGCAGTAGGTCAGATAGCCTCTCTTCATTACCAATGAAAAGATGTTGATACAATTAGACAGTGTTGGGGAGTAGTGGAATACATGTACCGGCGTTACATATTCAGAATACAAATTATGAGTAACTGTACTCCGTTACAGTTACAATTTAAATAGTTGGTATTTAGAATACAGTTACATTGTTGAAATCAATGGATTACATGACGATACTTCTGTTTCACGAGTTTATTCACTCTAAATAAATTAAGGCAACTCCATGCATTTCCCAGAAGCCCCAATATGAAAACGAGAAAGCTAGAGGTAGAGCCGGAACAGAGCCTGGGCAAGAATCTTGGAAATTCAAACAGCATTTCACATTAAAGAAAGAGAAGGGAGAACGAAATATAACTGTGCAGTGCAACCTCTGCTTGCCAGCAACCAACCTCCTTTCAGCGTCATCCAAAGACTCCACCTCAAACCTGAAGCATCTTAATGTCACAAGTGTGGTGCAGGTTGAAGGAGACTCAAAGACCAAAGGCTCCAATACAAACGATTTACTTAAATCTTACACACAGGTACATACAGGCAGGCAGGATGACAGGCAGGTAACACACTCTACATATGACTAACAACCGACAAACACTGAAGGAAAACACAGGGCTTAAATACATAGGGACTAACAAGATAATTAACAAGGAAATTAAAAGGGCACAGGTGAGTGAAATTACTATTTAGACAGACTGAGGAAAACTAGGGACAGGGACTAAACCAAAAACACAGAAACAGGGTATACAAGAAACTGAATGCAATAAAGACAGCCCAAAACACAAATGGAAACGTGACATTACCTCCCCCTCCCGGAAGGCGCGTCCTCGCGCCGTACAAATGATGATGGACCCTCGGGCGTCCAGGGCGGAACTGATGGACCCTCGGGCGTCCAGGGCGGAACAGGCTGGTCCAGAGGCGTATGGCCCCCCCAAAAAATTTTCTTGGGGAGGCTCCCCAGTATGGAGTCCTGGACCAGCGGTGAAGAGGGCTTTGAGGGCTCGGGCTCGGGGAGATCAATGCTCGAGGGCTCGGGCTCGGGGAGATCAATGCTCGAGGGCTCGGGCTCGGGGAGATCAATGCTCGAGGGCTCGGGCTCGGGGAGATCAATGCTCGAGGGCTCGGGCTCGGGGAGATCAATGCTCGAGGGCTCGGGCTCGGGGAGATCAATGCTCGAGGGCTCGGGCTCGGGGAGATCAATGCTCGAGGGCTCGGGCTCGGGGAGATCAATGCTCGAGGGCTCGGGGAGATCAATGCTCGAGGGCTCGGACTCGGGAACTGGACTCGGGAACTGGACTCGGGAACTGGACTCGGGAACTGGACTCGGGAACTGGACTCGGGAACTGGACTCGGGAACTGGACTCGGGAACTGGACTCGGGAACTGGACTCGGGAACTGGACTCGGGAACTGGACTCGGGAACTGGACTGATGGCTGGATTAGTGGATCTGGTGGGACGTGGAACAGATCTGAGAGCTACCCGGACAGACATCAAAGCTGGGTCAAACATTTTGGAGGTTAAATCAGCACTGTTAGAGATGAACTTACGTGCTCTGGGCCATGTGATCTCAGACAGAGGTCCAGAACAGATTCGGGGCTTAGTGGGGAGTGGTACAGTGGGTTTGTCTGGGCTGGAAGTATGAGTTGGTTTGGCTGGGCTAAATGAATTTGTGAAAATAAAACTCTCCCGGCAGACGGCAACTGCTTCTCTCCAGTTCAGCCCCGTGAAATCGGGAAATGGTTGAGGATCAATGCATCCGACTCCGATCATAAAATTTGTTATAATAGTTTCATCACTCCAATCACTGTTAGCAGCCAAGTCACAAAACTTCTCCATAAACTCCAGCAGATCACAACTTTCTCTCACCATCTTCACGAGCTGATCCCAGCACATCTTTGAAGGAGGTTATGTTCCGTGACTCAGAGAGGGAAGATTCTCTCTGCAGTCAAACAGTCTCCTTTCTTTTTAAGGTCGGTTGTTCTGTCACAAGTGTGGTGCAGGTTGAAGGAGACTCAAAGACCAAAGGCTCCAATACAAACGATTTACTTAAATCTTACTCACAGGTACATGCAGGCAGGATGACAGGCAGGTAACACACTCTACATATGACTAACAACCGACAAACACTGAATGAAAACACAGGGCTTAAATACATACTGTAGGGACTAACAAGATAATTAACGAGGAAATTAACAGGGCACAGGTGAGTGAAATTACTAATTAGACAGACTGAGGAAAACTAGGTTACAGGGACTAAACCAAAAACACAGAAACACACAGACACTTATAAAAATGCAATTCAATGTGGAAGTAATTCAAGTTTTCAGAATACATTACTCAGATTGAGTAACGTAACGGAATACGTTACAAATTACATTTTTGAGCATGTATTCTGTATTCTGTAACGGAATACATTTTGAAAGGATCCTTCCCAACACTGCAATTAGAATGCATAACACATCAAACAAAAATAGGGAAATGATGATAATATTACTAAATATTTACTTTACCAAACAAAACAGAGAATGAAGTAGGTAATTATGAGGAATTCATGTTTAGTTATGTTGATGTTGTAAATTTTATGTATGTATTCATGAAAGTGTTAGCTATCAAGGCAAGGCAAGTCAAGTCAAGTCAAGTCATCTTCATTTATATAGCGCTTTTAACAATGTGGATTGTTTCAAATCAGCTTTACAGAGATAAACGTATAATTTAAGGTAACAGAGATTGTTTTGGCTTTATAGCGGTTCTTTAATAAAGTTATTTTCCAGCTAAAGTTAGTTTTGATTGATTCGCTTCCGTCGCAACGATCATTTGTTATTAAATTAGGGGCCGCTAAGACGACACCATTCTCTCTACACATACTTTAAACGCGAACCTGTGATAAGCGCTGATGGCGTTCACATGCACATTAAGAATTGGTTCTATAGTTATGTGCGTTTGAATATATGTGTGCAGGTTTGTAATTCCCTACAAACCAAGCCTAAACAAAGTACTGGTCTTTCCTTTTAAATTTTGGTACAGAATTTTATTTTATTTTGTCACTTCGGGGTAGGTACGCAAAACGAATTTTCCCGACAACGCTTTATCTGTAGAGTGGTAAAGGGATCCTCCATAGGGAGAGACTAGTTGGCACTTCAGCACAGCGTTGACATCGGGTCCAGGCGAAGGTCCTTCGTCAGATCTGGATACGGCCTGGATCCGGCAAGCTGTGGGAAAACCTCGGGATAAACAAAGACACTAAAATTAGCGTAGATGCCATCCTTCTTATGATGTAACGAGTACATCAGGATTTATGGGAAGTGTTCCCGGTTCCGGCTGACCTAATCTATGCAGCCTAACATTGAATTATAGAAGTCTATAATGTATTATGTGAATGCTAGGTCAAAGAGAGGTGTTTTTAGTCTAGCTTTGAACTAACAGAGTGTGTCTGCTTCCCAGACAATGGTAGGAAGACTGTTCCAAAGTTTTGGTGCTAAATAGGAAAAGGATCTACCGCCAGCAGTCGATTTTGATATTCTAGGTATTATTAACTGGCCGGAATTTTGAGATCGCAATAGACGTGAAGGACTATAATGCGTTAAGAGCTCGCTCAAGTACTGCGGAGCTAAACCATTTAGTGCTTTGTAAGTAATCAGCAATATTTAAAAATGTATTCAATGTTTAATAGGCAGCCAATGCAGTGTTGACAGAACTGGGCTAATATGGTCATTCTTCCTGGTTCTGGTAAGAACTCGAGCTGCTGCGTTTTGAACTAGCTGTAGTTTGTAAACCCTGAGGCCATTTTTGGAGTTGTTTTGTCTGAGTGACACACAAAAAAGTAAAGACTCATAACTTCAAAACTATAACAAGGAGAGTCAAAAGGTAGGTATCGTTTGATAGAACTCTTTTCAAATTTTTTGAAAATATAAATTACATTACATTTGGATATTCTCCTGCCGAGAAACTGCTGATAAATACAAAAAAAAAAAACAATTTTTATTATGATTTTGCATATCTCTCTTGATTGACATGCAATAACTTGGGAAGGAAATATGGTAGTAGAAAAATTCTTTTTTGGGGAAGTACCCCTAAATGTGAGCTGCATCTGAATCAAATTTTGTGGTGATCGCATAAAGTACTCAAACGTTACAGCATTTGGAACAAAGGTAGCTTTTTTGTTTAGTCCTCGCACATTTGGAAAGCAATAAAAAAAATGAGTTTTCTGAGTGACATACACAAAACTACAGACTCATAACTTCAAAACTATAGCAAGGAGAGTCAAAAGGTAGGTATCGTTTGAAAGAACACTTTTCAAATTTTTTGAAAATATAAATTACATTACATTTGGACATTCTGCTGCCGAGAAACTGCTGATAAAAGACAAAAAAAATATATATATATTTTATAATGATAATGCATATCTTTCTTATTTGACATGGTATAACTCAGGAAGGAAATAAGGTAGGAGGAAAATTCTTTTTTGGGGAAGTCCCTCTACATATGAGCTGCATCTGGATAAAATTTTGTGGTGATTGGATAAAGTACCACAGTGGTTTTCTTCCAAAGTTTATGGACTCTCTGGAGGGCAAATGATCTTTGAAAGGAACTCAAAGGCAAAACACTGGGGCCAACTGCTCTGCACAGACCTTAATTAAACACCCTCCAATGTTATCTGGACCAGGGCTTTTTCTCATATTACAACCCTTAAAAACTTTAATTACAGACAATTCATCAAAAAAGTTATAAGCACAACCATAACTCATTTTAGATTTCATAGACTCTATCACAGGACCAAATTCAGGTATATCAAATCGTAAATAAAACCTATTTAAATCCTCTGCCAGTTGACTACTAGAGTCATACCCAGGTAATTGAACTTTCTTGATCTCACACCCTTTATATCCAGTTATGAGCTCCCCTTCCAAACAGACCCTAACTTGTTTATCCTCAACTCTTTCTCAAGGTGTATTTTGTAATTTGACTTTGCTTTTCTAACTTCTATTTTTATTTCCTTCTGCAACTCAAGTTTTCTGGCCAAATTACCCATGAAATGCTCTACATCTTTCGTTCATTAGTGATTTGAGGGATTTGGTGAACCATGGCTTATCCCAGCTGGCATTCGACTGACCTTAAACGTTTAAATGTGGTTGAAATAATGTCAGTTTATGGAAAAACATTAATTCAACGTCAAAACAACGTTGAACATCAAATGGTTGAAATGGTGTTGTTAACTCACTATGGATTCAACATAGAAATAGAAATAAAATTTGAGTTGTACGTCAAATCAACATTATTTTTACAACCATGACTTTTAAACATTTTGTTGAAATATATCAGTAGAAAAATAACGTTGTTCCAACATCCAGACAATGCTGATCAATTAACTGTTGAAAAAGTGTTGATGCATGAATAATGATACAACGTTGAAAGATCAACTCTGAATTAAACGTTTGTTAAGTAACATTAATTCAACGTCAAAACAACGTTGAACACTAAATGGTTGAAGTGGTGTTGTAAACTCACTATGGATTCAACATAGAAATAAAAATACATTTTTGAGATGTACGTCAAATCAACATTATTTTTTACAACCATGACTTTTAAACATTTTGTTGAAATATATCAGTAGAAAAATAACGTTCCAACATCCAAACAATGCTGATCAATTAACTGTTGAAAAAGTGTTGATACATGAATAATGATACAACGTTGAAAGATCAACTTTGAATTAAACGTTTGTTGAGTCGTGATAAAAGCGCTTTCTAACGTAAAAAAAAAAAAAAAAAAATTATTGCATAACACATTTGTTATTTGCCGAAAAAAGAAATTAATCTTGTAATACATCATTTAGATTCATGTTTTCATAAGGAATAAAAAAATAAAATAAATACACATCAGCCAATAGAGAATTGAGACGCTTTCTACATCTCCTGGCGTACTTTGAGAGCAACTCCAGTCTGATTGATCATTTTGGAATATCGTTCAATACAAGAGCTTGATTGGAGGACGGCGGTTGTCCATCACACAACTGTGATTCTATTGGCTCTGACGGTTCCAGACAACACCCGATTGCGCATGCGCGAAGTGGGTCTGTGTCGTCATCGTCAGGCAGATTCTGACCTCGACCGGTTCGGAATGAATTTGGGGGTAACAGCTCAAACGGTAAGTCACATTTTATAACTAGAAAATTCCTAAATAAATGTTGTGTGTGCCTGACTCTGTCACATATATTAATACGTATTGTGTTAATTAATATTGTGTGTATGGGAAGAGACTAGTTTAACCGCGAACCGCCGTTGTGTGCTAGATAACCGCCAACCGCCGTTCTCTCTCTCTGTGTGTGTGTGTGTGTGTGCGTGCGTGCGTGCAGACTAGTTTAACCGCGAACCGTCGTTGTGTGCTAGATAACCGCCAACCGCCGTTCTCTCTCTCTGTGTGTGTGTGTGCGTGCGTGCGTGCGTGCGTGCAGACTAGTTTAACCGCGAACCGTCGTTGTGTGCTAGATAACCGCCAACCGCCGTTCTCTCTCTCTGTGTGTGTGTGTGTGTGCGTGCGTGCGTGCGTGCGTGCAGACTAGTTTAACCGCGAACCGTCGTTGTGTGCTAGGGAGTGTGTGTGCTAGTGTTAGGGATGTCTCTGTTGGTCGAACGCGGCACATTGACACACTTTCCATCCACAAACTTTAAAAATAAGGTTGAGATTTCACATTATTCTTCCTTCTCTTTTCGAGAGATTTGGAAGAACACGACTTGAAAGTCTTCTTCAATGGTGAGTTGTCCACATAACTTACCTAACCCAACCATCTATTTGAATCTGAAAGTAATTTAACCCTTAAAACAAAAATCATTTACATTTTTGTAAAATTTAAATACAAGTTGATGTGGAAGATATTATTTAAAAAATGATGAGGACAGCCCTCATTTGATTGATTGTTTTTATGACTTATTTTCAAATTAAATGATTTTCTTTATAAAACATTTAGGCTTAAAAATATTTAGTTTTTATATTTTACACTCCCAGATGTATCACAAAAAATGGAGACGACAAAATGCAAAATTGAATGCGAATTGAATGTGAAATCTCAACCTTATTTTTAAAGTTTGTGGATGGAAAGTGTGTCAATGTGCTGTGTTTGATCAACTAGAACAAAATTAAAAATTGCTCCACTGGCAAATTTTTCTATTTATTTTGTGAAAATTTGCATGAAACAAGTGAAAATTGTCTAAACACAAGTTACTTTTTAGTGTATGAGATTATTTTGAATAGAAAATAGACATTTGACTAGAAATATCATAAATATTCTTGGTAAAATTTTGAGTTTTTGCAGTGCATTTTTATTGGGCAAATGAAAAAACTTGGATTTTGTGGTGTAGAGCGTACTCAATACATTATAAAAATAATAATCAATCGCTTCTTTTTTTGGCTAGAATTCCAGAAGAGAGTTCTTCAGCTCCTTGTCGAAATCAAGGATAAAATTCATGTTGCCACCTCATCTGCTGGAACAAGTTATGAAGTGAAGCCGGCAAACACTGAAGAAGAGCTTGAAGCTTTAGAGAATCGCTTGGAGGACAAGAATGAGGGAGCAGAACTGGTAAGTTTTAAATAATCTTGTAAAGTGCTGGCAAAGTTTCATTATGACAATTGGCTTGTTCACTTTGGTGACCACTACAAACTCCTTGTCCTCATCATGTGCCTGCTTTGTGGAGGTCTGGACTCTGCTGACCACTTTTTCTGGTTATATTTTTAATTTCTTGTTTCTTGTTCTTTTCAGAGTAAACATCTGAAGACGTTGGGAGGCGTTGATGCTGCAGACCATGTGAACAAGTCAATGGCTGCGTAAGTAACTTTGTTCCTTTTTTGCATTAGTTTACAGTGATGTTCCCTGTCATATACTGTCATGCACTCCCCCCACACACCCACTTACTCACTCTCTGCTACATTTTCATAATGAACTTGATTGCAATATAATATTCTAATATAAATCTGTTTTACCATGGCAGAACTATGACAAATAAAATGATGGCCATAATGAGCCTCAGAGGAAGAAGTGGGAATGTTGCCTTCATGAAGACCCTGTGGTGAGTTTGCTTTAACATAGTAGTTTTGTAACAGTGTTTTAAAATAATTGAATGTAGTAAGCAGAATAATAATTCATAAGAAATGAAGAAATCATTTTAGTTGGAGGACTCTACAGAGCATGCTCTAATATTATATAGTACTCCATTCTGGGCTCTAGACTAACTTCTCTACCGGCAGCACTGGTTACTACCAACTGCCTTGTGTTGCTTTCCCAAGCACATGATTATCAATGACCTTGCACATTGATAAATACTAATTTATATACTTGAAACATTGGCAATTCCACAAAAGTTGATATTTGCAAAATATTTTAATTTGAGAGGTTAATGTTTGCTAATACTGATCTGTTTTTTCCCACCTCATCAGACGCTGTCTTGAGCTAATTTGATACAACTACAACAAAAGCAGACGAATACATGGTCAAATACTTGAAATATGCACCAGAGAGGATAGGTGGCGGTGGCAGAAAGAAGTAACAAAAAGGGAAGATTTAACCAGCCGTGTTCAATGTTGCCCAATGTTTGGGCCGTTTTTCTAAAGGTTAAAGTTCGACACGTGTAAAATGATGTTGTGTGAAATGTTGGCACACTTGCAGCCATGCAATAAAGCATGTTTCTTATGTCAGTGAAATGTCTTTATTAATCTTCTTCCTGGTCTTGCTTTGACCAATTGGCTTCTTCCTAGCTGACTGTGCGTGTCCGCAAACTTAGTGTTTATGTATCCATTTCAAGGTGTTTAGTGTTATTGTTGAACACATCAATACTTTAGTGAAAACAGTTTAACAAAATAAACTATGTTGAAAAGCAGGACTTTATAGTGACGTTGAAATTTCAACGTTGATTGGATTTGCAAAATCTAAACCAAAATCAATATTGATTCAACGTTGGCAAATTCACCTATGTTGAGAAACGTGACGTTGGAATGACGTTGCTATTTCAACGTTGATTAGATTTGCAAAATCTAAACTAAAATCAATATTGATTCAACGTTGGCAAATTCACCTATGTTGAGAAACGTGACGTTGGAATGACGTTGCTATTTCAACGTTGATTAGATTTGCAAAATCTAAACTAAAATCAATATTGATTCAACGTTGGCAAATTCACCTATGTTGAGAAACGTTACGTTGGAATGACGTTGCTATTTCAACGTTGATTAGATTGACGTTGGAATTACGTTGCTATTTCAACGTTGATTCGATTGACGTTGGAATGACGTTGCTATTTCAACGTTGATTAGATTTGCAAAATCTAAACAAAATCCAACGGTTATCCAACACTGACACCTGACGTTGATTCAACGCTGACTCTACGTTAAAATGCCAGCTGGGATTGTTTGGAAATATTTAACAGTCTTATTGGGGATAAGCATATCTTCACAAAAGGACACGAATACCTGTGTCTTAGTTTTAGACACTAAAACTACTAATAACATCTGTAAGTTCATCTATACTCTAGCAAGAGTCATAAAAGACATCCCAGTCTGTACATTCCAGACATCCTCAGACCACACACTGATGTTCTTAGACTGTGGTAATACTCTTTTTAAAACAGTTTTATATACAGGGACATATATAATGACAGTATTATGGTCCGCCGACCCCACTGGAGGCTGAACAACAGACTTATGCACCTTTAATTGATCCATAACAAAGGTCAAGAGTCTTATGTGTGGGGCAAGACACATATTGATAAAAATTCCGCAATCACTACCTCATGGAACATTTGTTAAAGGGGTGGTGAAATGCTCATTTTCACTCAATCTCCTGTTAATCTTGAGTACCTATAGCAGGGGTCGGCAACCCGCGGCTCTAGAGCCGCATGCGGCTCTTAAGCGCCGCCCTAGTGGCTCCCTGGAGCTTTTTCAAAAATATGAAAATGGAAAAAATATTTTTTGCTTTAATATAATTTCTGTAGGAGGAAAAACATGACAAACATTCTTAACCCTTTCGCACGTACGATCGGTGGTCGGTGTGATTAGAACGGTCAGTGCATCACGTGATCAACTGCTAAATTCAAATGTGCTCTCGCGCGTTGGCTGGCGCTGAGCCAGATACAGGCGCGCTCGGCTCAGAGCTGTCATATATCACAACTTTTCTGTGTTTTCAACCACATAATGTTTATTTTAGGTTTCAGACATATAAATACTAAAAAAACAATACATTTAGAGTTTGTAAAATACACACTGATGTTAAAGGAAGAGGCAATAATAATCATTTCCATTATAATTAGACACATTTTATTCATATCAGATACACATTGTGTAAGTAAGTAACTTTAAAGTTTACTCTATTCTTCTCCCATTTCACCAGCCACTTACTTTTATGTATTTCGGGAGAAGTGGATGAATTCACGTGTTGTAAATCCAACAGATCCGATTCTCTGAACTGCGTCTGCGGCACAAACTAAGATGGCGGCGCCCATCGCGCATACAGCTCAACTAACGCGATCGTTATAAAGGTGTTTAAACAACAAAACACTTCCACTTGCATATATTTGACAATCGGAATATCGGATATTTCATGCCATATCTAACAAATTTGTAAATATTTTGAATAAAAAAGGAAAAATGACATAAAAGCAGATCATCATTCATTCAACTCTGTTGCTGCTGCGGTGTGTCACGTGACACGCAATGACGCGTCACCATGGAAACCATAAAGTGACACATTCTAAATAACGGTCGCCTTGAAAAACTCACGCTGGTCAGTCAGAATATTTTAAACTTACGTGTGAAAGGGTTAAAGTTTTTCAACGTTGTAAACATAATACACGAATAAATAAATTGAAACATAATACATTAAAATTATAATGGAAGTTAAACTTAAAGCACGATCGTACAGCAGAGTAGTCACGTGGTGCGTCATTCTCTCCAAGATACGCTGCAGGGAAAATAAACATTTAATCTAATGCTCATATTTGTAGCCTACTTATCATTTTGATACTAGGGGGCTAATAAAGCTAATATAGACACTTACAGCATGTGTTGCCTTCATTATAAGGCTTATAAGGCTTTTAATTTTTTGCGGCTCCAGACAGATTTGTTTTGTTTTTTTTCGGTCCAATATGGCTCTTTCAACATTTTGGGTTGCCGACCCCTGACCTATAGAGTAGTATTGCATCCTTCATATCTCCAAAAAGTCTTTAGTTTTATTATATTTATAAAAGAAAGATAGGCTGTACCGAGTCTTTCCGGAAAAATCCGAGTGTCTGGAGGCGGGCCGTGTGGGCGAAGCCAGAGCCATAGAGAGAATCCGTCGATCTGGGCTTTGTTTATAAAACATTCATCGTCGAAATGCAGGGAACAAACAGTCTACACAACTCGTTTTTGCCCCGGAAAAACAATCTGCATCCACTGTTCCTAACGCTGGGTTCTTTGGGAAGCTGAACATGGTAAGCTTTCCCTCACATCCAAAAACACACTTTGGAGACACTATGCAGCGCTGCCGATGATTTCCTGTTGAAGCGCGTTGATGTGCGCTGTCTCGCTCTCCTCTGGTCGACGTGTGCACGGGCGAGCTTTTCAGGGAGAAATGCTCATATAAGGAGTTCCACTCTGGTCTACGTCATTAGATCCACGGTCCAAAATATTTTTTAAAAACTTTGGCCATGTTAAGCTTGAGAATCCATCTCTTTAACACTGTAAACAACTCTGAATACATGAAACACCATTGTACCCCCCTTTAAAATCACCCAGGATCAAATTTGCTTAATTTGCCCTTGGGTGTATATAGACCACTGTGACAAAAAGTTGAGGGAATTCACGGGGCATGTACTGTGGCCTGAGTGATACAAAGAGCAGTTCAAGGTCTTTAGTGCACACACTCTCCCTCACAGTAACAGATCTGCACCATTTGTGAATGATATAAAGACAAACGCCACCTCCTTGATTTTTCCCCATAACTATAGGACAACGATCAGTGCGAAAAGGAGTGCCAAACCCGTCAATAATTACGGAGTTATCAGGGTCGCTACTTTTTAGCCAAGTCTCAGTGAAAGCCATAATACAAGCATCCTCATAAGCATGTTGGAAACTTAGCGTTGCCTGCAATTCTTCAAAATTGCTCCTAAGGGACTGGACATTGGCCATGATCGGTTTTCTCGGTTTACGGGTGAGGAATCCAGTTAAGACATAGCAGCCTCACCCGTACCCCTCCTTTCTTCCCTCTCTTCCGCATTTTCCGAGAGTTACAATCCCGACTGGTAGGAAATCCAGTATTATTATGAACACCGTTTCCATGTGGCGGACAATGATCCACAAGATAACGAACGTTGTAAGGCCTGAAGAAGAAACTCTCTGCTATACTGGATCATCACCGGTTGTTTAACAGGTGATGCATCCAGACACGTGGGAAGAAGGGATATAACCCACAGTAATAGACAGCACATCCATTTGACAAACTTGTCCCCCAGTGAACGTCTTCAACAACAAAGTCCCAAAACAAACTCAAACAAACGTATACATATATGTATATGAAAAGAGAGAAGTAGCTCCGGATACAATGTTTTTCTGCAAGACGCATGCAGTTTTGTGTTTATTAACTGCTATATCACCAAAAGTTACACAGTGTACAGAATTTAGTGTGAAAGCACCCCAATTTATTACTCTAGGAACTGCAAGAGCTAGGAGGGCTGAAAAACATCTCTGTGGAGCTTCCTCATTGGCCAGTTAGTGATGACACGGTTCTTCACTTGGCAACCGCTGAAGCTCTAGCAACAGGTTGGTCTAGTTAACAGAATTATGATGTTGATTGTTCTGAAATGAAACAAATATTATGATTCGTCTTTACCTTGCAGGGAAAGTGGGTGAGGAGCTACTGCATGAGGTTGCCTTTCGCTATGTGGAGGGAATGAATGACATGGAAGGGAGGAAGCCAGGACCATCAAGCATTCTAGGTATGTAACAACACAGGGCTTTGAAAAAAAAATATATATATATATATATATTTCTTGTCTACAGATGTGTCCACTAAGAATGTGCATAACAGGGAAAAAGATCCTGCAATTTCACCTGGTCCCACATGGGACCATGAGTGATGCTCTGGCACAGGAAAGACATGACCAGTATGGGGAAGTAGTTCATATAAGTAGTAATAATAATGATAATGGGTTTATTTAATATAGTGCAATCATGCAATGATGAGGGGTTGTGAATGTGTTGGGGAACAGAATTCTGGAGCGTGGGGTTAGAGATACAAAATGCCACTAAATGATGCTAGTTTGTGCTGTGGAATTAACAGCAGACAGTGTCAGAAGTTCTAAGTGTGCAAGACAATGAAGGGCTTTGAATGTGATAAGTAGTATCTTGTATTGAATGCGAAAGCGAACAGGTAGCCAGTGGAGTCTGCATAGAATAGGAGTAATGTGGGAAGATTCTTTTAATTTCTTTAATACATGTGAGGACCCTCGCTTCGGAGTTCTGAATATATTGGAGCTTATTTAATGTTGTGTTAAGTGAGCCATAGAAAAAGATAATTACTGTAGTCAAGCTGAGAAGTAATGAAAGCATTAACTAGGGTCTCAGCCTCATTGATATTGAAAAACGGATGTAAACTAGTGATATTATGGAGGTGAAAATGAGGAAAAATGAGGAAGGAAGGGGAGAGAGAAGATTCAAAGAATCAATTATAACCAGATTTTTAACAGTAATGGAAGGTCAAACCAAGACTCCAGCTATATTAAATCAATGTATTGTTTTATGTGAATGAGTAGGCAGGATGATTTTCACATCAAGCCTTATCCAGATCTGATGAAGGACCTGCACCTGGACACGACGACAACGCAGCCCTCCCCTGTGAAGACCTCTTTCCCTTCCCTTTACCTCTGCACAGATAAAACATTATCAAAATAATTCCAGTTCACATGGCTACGCAGAAGCGATCAACAAATTCTGTATAATACATTTTTAAGGCCAGACAAGTAATTTGTGAAGAAAGACCACATGCCTGCGCACATATATATTCAAATGGGCATACCTATCGACTAAACACGTAATACGAATGTTCACGCCGTCAGCGTTTTCACAGGTTTGCGTTTTTGAAGTTTGCGCAGAGATAACCTTTTTTCAAAAATGTTCAAGAACGTATTTCAAGGTTTGCCTTCTCGAGCCACCAGGCACTGTTGTTGTGCGAATGAGCGGGCCGGAGCGCGTTAAGGGTTTTCTGTTTGAAGGGTGTTGTGTTAGCGGCCCCTAATAACTAATGATCTTTGCAACGGAAGTGAATCAATCAAAACTAACTTTAGCTGGACAATAACTTTATTCTAGAGTTGCTGTAAAGCCAAAACAAACTCTGTTACTTTAATTTCCTTTTATCACTGTAAAGCTGCTTTGAAACAATCTATATTGTTAAAAGCGCTATATAAATGAAGGTGACTTGACTTGACTTGTCAGCACTTCTTTGGTTGTCAATCATCTCCTTATGGCCATTGACTCAGGCTCCATTTGCAATTCAGTTTTTGAAACAAAACAACATCCATTAGTCAAAAGTCTTGTGGACACATATTTAGTATGTGTTTTGTGGTATTATTTCAGAAACTTACATTTTTTGTTTTTTCAATAACCATGCATAAACATTATTCTCTCAAATATACAAACATGTACATACATGTTGCTCACATATTATGGTAGACCTGTTTGTGCTGAATAGAGTGACACCTTTGCCATTACTATGTTTATAAGCAACTGAAAAAAGCACAAATGTCAGGGCATGTCAAAACGTCTCAAGGACCCCAAAAATACCTTAGTTAAGCTTCGGGTTCGATCCACGTACAGTCGCAGACCGCAGACGGGACAGAGCAAAACTTGGGTCCCTGAAGGGAGTGGTGGGAACATTGGGCACAAAGCCATGCCGGAGATTTCATAAGTAAATCTTCTGTGTTTTTGGAAGGTGAGGAATTGGAGTTGGTAGCCCAGTTTAAGTACCTTGGGGTTATACTAGATTCAAACCTCAATTTCACAAAGCACATAAAAAAGGAAACCAAAGCTATAAAAATTTACAAAATTACAAACAAATCAGGTCTTTAATTACAACAGAGGCTGCTAAATCCTATCTCCATTGTATGATTTTTTCTCACATTGAATACTGCTTCACAGTCTGGTTATTTGCTGGTGTTACTGCACTAAAACCCATTGATCAACTCTACAAAAGAGCAATTAAGGTATTTGATAGGAAACCTCAGTCGTTTCACCTTTGTTCAATTCTAGAGAAGTATCAATTCCTAAGTTTTGAAAATCGTAAAGTTTTTAAAAGTAGCTGTCTTATATATAGATCAATGAATGGAATGGCCCCACCTCCCCTGGGGGATGTTATCAAAAAGAGAAATAGCGAGACTAGTACTAGATCAATTACAATTACAATTACTACTAGATCAATTGTGAAGTACAATTTAGAAAGTCTACTTTTGCACAAAACGAAATTAGAGGTAGCCCCACTTTTGTTTCATTTAAGAAACAGCTTAAAAGATGGCTGAATAACAATCAAAAATGTGAACATAAGGTAAGAAGGTAGATTTTAGGTAGACAGACAGATAGATTTATATATTTATAACAAGCACTTTGGGATGTCTATGCTCAGGCATTTACGCACCTTAAATAATTATTATAATAAGTACTTTATATAGTATAGGTACTTTTAATGTTTTTTTAGCTTTATATGTCTATTAGTTATGTATGTTTTTTTGCTTGTTTTTTTCTATGTCTGGGACTACGGATGGAAATTAGCATTGTGCTAAATCCGGCGTATTTACGTAAATTTCTATTGTACGTTCATTAATATGCACTGTCCCATCCAAATAAAGCACTAGGCACCAGGGAGGTGCTGTCGCGAGGAGCAAGAGTTCTGAAAACCAGGTCCGGTTGGGCCAGTAAGGTGCTACTGACAGGATCTACTCCTTGTCTTGGGGGGTGGGGGGGGGTGCCAGTGCATTCGTGCTGAGTGTTCCCCACGGCCAGGGAGTAGAATAGCTGGCAGTGAGAGGTTCTGGAGAGGCAAACAGGTCTACCTGAGCCACTCCGAATGGTCTCAAAATCAGCTGGACCACCTGGGGATGGAGACTTTATTCCCCCAGATGCTCAAGTTGTCGTGAGAGCTCGTCGGCTGCACGATTGAGCACTCCCGGTATGTGAATGGCTTGAAGCGACCTCAGATGCGGAGGAGATGTCGGGAGAGATGCGAAGGGAGTGTAGACGACCTTGTCGGTTGATGTACGCAACAGTTGCAATGTTGTACGTTTTTGCCCTGTAGCAACTTTTTTAGGTGGCCCAGTGCAAGACATACTGCTAGAAACTCGAGATAGTTTATGTGCCAATGCAGTTGCGGACCCGTCCACATCCCTGAAACTGCCTGCCCTTTGTACGGGGCAACCAATCGGTGGTAGAGGCATCCTTTTGCCTGGACGCTTGTTCTAGGGGAAATCCTTCCTGTAGAAACAAAGGGTCCGACCATGGGCTGAAGGTTTGGCGGCATACCTAAGTGATTGTCACCCGATGCGTGCCGGGTTGCCACGCCCATCTCAGGACTCGGCTGTGAAGCCAGTGCTGAAGCGGCCTTATATGAAGCAAACCGAGCAGCGTTACTGCGACTGCAGCTACCATATGCCCCAGGAGCCTCTGAATTAATTTCAGTGGGGCTGCTGTCCTGCCTTTGAATGGATTCAAGCAGTTCAACACTGACCAAACACGTCCCTGTGTGAGGCGTGCTGTCTAGGTGACCGAGTCCAGCTCCACACCGAGAAAAAAGATCCTCTGCACAGGGGAGAGTTTGCTCTTTTCCCAGTTGACCCAAAGACCCAACTGGCTGAAGTGGCTGAGCACCATGTCCCTGTGTTCGCACAACTGCTCTCTTGACTAGGCCAGTAAAATCTTGCCCCGATGTGCTATCAGAGTCCCTTGTGGGTTGCCCCTCAGTCTGTTCATCGCCAAGGGGGTTGACAGATGGGCAGACTGAGGGGCCGCCTACGAGGGACTCTGATAGCATGTCGTGGCAAGATCTTGATTGCCTCAGTCTGCTACTAACTGCGGAGAACTGCAGAGCACAGTCCTCGACAGTGTTTTTGAAGAGGCCACCTTATGAGATGGGAGCATCGAGAAAGCATACTTTGACGACCTCTCGCACCTCTGCAAGGTAGAGCCAGACGCCGCTTTTGGACCACCAAAGTTAACATTGTCTGGTGGAGGGCCTGCATTGCGACTTTAATCATGGTCAGTCAATATGCGCAGCTCAACCCCAGCTCAGAACTACTTTCGTGCATTAAGAGTGCCTTGGCCTCACATGCAGGGGAGAGGCAGCCTACGAGCGGCACTGCCAGCCCACCGTGAGACAGGAGAAAAAATTTTATGCAGATATTGGCACTTTTGGCATTTCATATATTGGCACCAATATAGCTCCATACTGCCAAGTTTTCCATGTACGGGAAAACAGGCACGTGGGCGGGGCAAGGCAATTTACGCATCGCACTGCACCCCCGATACCAGATACAAAAGCTCAGAACGAGACTGAGCACATAGCACCCCGGGAAAGCATGTCTGTTAACTCTGAATCTGATTCAGCATGAGCACACAGCATTACAGTGGGAAGCTCAGCATCATCCTCATTTCCAGAGCATAACAGCCCTCTCTCCAATGCAGCGATTGACATCTGATCCTCAGCTTGAGCCCCGAATGAAACGCAAGGTTCCCCATAAGAGAAGGTGACCAGACATCCCCATTTTCCACGGACAGTCTCGGTTTTTGGTGTTCTGTTGCTGACTGGAACTGTCCCCAGAAATGTACCCGTTTTACAGCTCTTTCAAAACAAACCATAAATACATTGCAAAAAAGCCCGACCAACATACAGCAGGCTGCTGGTTATAGGAGCAATCATGTAGTGATTATTTTCACCAACAGATGGCTCTGCAAGCTACGCTACGCTGTGCTGCGCTGCGCTTTGCTGACACTTGGTCGCCTTCTCTAGGACAAATGAAGATACTTTCTTAGCCATAACTAACACTTCGTTTGGACAAATGAAGATACTTCTTAGCCATCTTATCATGCTACCCTTGAGTGGAGCCCCTCTGTCTCGGTCATAAAGTCACACATTACTTTTTGTCAAGTCACGTATACAAGGTCATACACATACATACATTCATAATAGTTAATAACAGTTCTTTGTTCCATTAATGTAGCAGAGAATCATAGGAATCCACATGCAATCTTCGTGCATTTTACTACCTTAATCTAATTACTATCATGTTTCTAAGATTCTATGAATATAAGGAAATGCAAACATATAAAACATATACAATTTCTTCCACAATCCCCCTCTTTTTATCATTCATTGATAAACAAAATAATAAGACAGCAAATTTAAGTCATTACATCACACTTATACTCTTCATCTCTGATTTTCTTATAAATGATCACCCTCTTAAACTTGTGAAATAAGCAGAGGTGGGTAGAGTATCCAAAAACTGTACTCAAGTAAAAGTACAAGTACTTATAGAAATATTTACTCAAAGTAAAAGTAAAAGTAATAATCTTAATAGTTACTTGAGTAAGAGTAAAAAAGTATCCAATGAAAAAACTACTCAAGTAGTGAGTAACTAGTTACTTTGGATCATATAGGCCTATATATATATATATATATATATATATATATATATATATATGAAGACTTCATGATGCAAAAGCCTCTGAGTGCCATCTGAAATTTTCTTCTAAAACAATCATTTGTATCAAGCTCGTATATTTAAGGTCAGTAATTTCACTTTAATGACAATTAATAGGTAGGCTACTTTTCATTGCCATTTAAGTGTGAACATAAACATACAAGCTTGATAAAAATGCTCTTTTAGAAGAAAATTTCAGATGGTACTTAGAGGCTTTTGCCTCTGAAGTCGTCATATATATAAAATGATATTATTTAGATTTTGTTTATTTAAATGACTATTATTATCAGCTATCTTTGCAACAAAAACAGAAGAGAGACGTAAGCATTATTTCTGCCATCTGTATAGCTCGAAAATCATTGCCTGTCCTCTGGTTTGTATAATAGTAATTTATACAACTAGCCTACATTTGGATTATTAGACAATGTCGAAATAAAGTGAATCTGCAGAGTGTTGCATTCAAAGGCATGTATTGACAGAGAAGAGTTAAAAACTCTTCACATGTGCTCGCGCTCATGCTACTGAACATTCAATTCAATTCAATTCAATTCAAATTTATTTGTATAGCGCTTTTCACAATACATATTGTTTCAAAGCAGCTTTACAGAAAGTGCATTTCAGAAATGTACATAGAGAAATACAGTTAGTTAATCATGTATTGATTTAGGGCATAAACATCGCCAGCGTCGAGTCGTCTCTTCACAGGCACCGAGTCGTCTCTGCACGGGTGTTGGAGAATCGGTAGTTTCCATGAGAGGCTGGATAGAAACTGGAGCTGACGATCTGTATTTACCTCGGGACTAGCGTCCCGAGATAACAACAGAAAAGCATATGGGAAATAATTAGCGTAGCTGCTGTTCGCAATATTAATGCATTCAATCTGATTCAACTGTAGTATAAAATGTAAGTATTATGTGAATGCCTGGCTGAAGAGATGCGTCTTTAATCTAGTTTTAAACTGGGACAGTGAGTCTGAGCCTCGAATAATATCAGGAAGGCCATTCCAGAGTTTAGGAGCTAAATGTGAAAACGCTCTCCCTCCTTTAGTGGACTTAGATATCCTAGGAATGACCAGAAGCCTCGAATTTAGTGATCTTAAAGAGCGCGATGGATTGTAGGGCGATAGAAGTTCCGTTAAATACACGGGAGCTAAACCATTTAGGGCTTTATAGGTCAGTAGCAATACTTTGTAATTGATACGGAACTTTATAGGTAACCAATGTAGAGACGACAGAATTGGTGTTATATGATCGTATTTTCTTGATCTAGTAAGAACTCTAGCGGCGGCATTTTGGACTAACTGTAGCTTGTTTATTGAGGATGCAGGACAACCAGATAATAAAGCATTACAGTAATCTAGTCTCGAGGTCATGAATGCATGAACTAACTTTTCTGCATCAGAAACAGATAGCATGTTACGTAGCTTAGCAATGTTTCTTAGGTGGAAAAAGGCTGTTCTTGTAACATATGAAATATGATTTTCAAAAGACAAGTTGCGGTCTAATATAACACCCAGGTATTTTACTGTAGAGGATAAAGTAACAGGACACCCTTCTAAATTAAAGTTGTATTGTAAGAGGTTTTGTGGGCAGTTTTTTGGACTAATAAGTAATACCTCCGTTTTATCTGAATTTAATAGCAGAAAATTACATGTCATCCAGTATTTTATATCTTTAACACACTCTGTTAATTTAGATAATTTAGCGTTTTCATCTGGTCGTGATGAAATATATAATTGAGTGTCATCAGCATAACAGTGGAAATTAATTCCATGTTTTCTTATAATATTACCAAGTGGCAGCATATATATTGAGAATAGCAGAGGGCCTAACACAGATCCTTGCGGTACACCGTAGTTTACTGACGTTATCTTCGATTTTTCCCCATTTACGCAGACAAAATGGTAACGGTCTGATAAGTATGATCTGAACCAGCTTAATGCCTGTCCCTGAACACCAGTGTAGTTTTGTAGTCGGTCTAAGAGTATTGTGTGATCTATAGTATCGAACGCAGCACTAAGATCAAGTAAAACTAGTATTGAGATACAGCCTTGGTCAGAAGCTAAAAGTAAATCATTTGTGATTTTAACGAGCGCAGTTTCTGTGCTATGATGCGGTCTGAATCCAGACTGAAACTTTTCATAGATATCATTTTCTTGCAAGAAAGAGCACAGTTGAGCGGACACAACTTTTTCTAGTATTTTAGACATAAATGGAAGATTTGAAATGGGTCTGTAATTTGCTAGGTTATTATGATCTAGTTGTGGTTTCTTAATAAGAGGTTTTATAACTGCCAGCTTGAATATTCTTGGAACATGACCTAAGGATAAAGACGAGTTAATAATATTGAGAAGAGGCTCTTCCACTACAGGTAACACTTGTTTCAGTACTTTAGTTGGTATTGGATCTAATAAACACGTTGTTGGTTTAGATGCAATGATAAGTTTATTTAACTCTTCCTGTCCTATAGTTGCAAAGCGCTGTAATTGTTCTTGCGGGGTGATAATTGAGGCTGAATCATAAGACACCATTAAAGATTGTACATTTACAATTGTGTTTCTGATGCTTTCTATTTTCTCAGTGAAGAAATTCATAAAATCATTACTACTACACTGTAACGGAATATTTTGCTCCGGTAACGTCTGTTTATTTGTTAGTCTAGCGACGGTGTTAAATAAAAACCTAGGATTATTTTGGTTGTTTTCTATTAGTTTGCGGAGATGCTCAGCCCTGGCTGCTTTTAGGGCCTTTTTATAACGTGACATACTGTCTTTCCATGCGATTCTAAAGACCTCTAGATTAGTTTGTTTCCATTTACGCTCTAAATTACGAGTTTCTCTCTTTAGAACATGCGTAACACTGTTGTACCATGGTGCTTTAGTTTTCTCTCTAACCTTTTTTAATCTAATTGGTGCAACGATGTCTAATGTACTAGAGAAAATGGTGCTCATAGTGCTAGTCATTTCCTCTAGTTCATCTGTTTGTTTGGGTTCACTGAGCAGCTGAGATAGATCAGGTAAGCTATTTGAGAAATGATCTATAGTTGTTGGAAGGATTGTTCTGCCTGGTCGATAACGCGGCGCAACATGAAAAATTTCAGCGGTACGTAGTATGCAAGTGACCATGTAATGGTCAGTGACTTCATCACTTTGCGGTATAATATCTATATCGGTTGGATCGGCTCCATGTGATATAATTAAATCTAGCGTATGATTAAGACGATGAGTGGGACCAGTTACGTTTTGCTTGACCCCAAAGGAGTTTAATAAATCTGTAAACGCAGCCCCTAGCGCATCATTTGTGTTATCTACGTGTATGTTAAAATCTCCAACAATTAATGCTTTATCGACATTGACCAAAAGATCTGAGAGAAAGTCTGCAAACTCTTTTAGGAAATCAGCGTAAGGCCCTGGCGGTCTATATACAGTAGCCAAGGCTAGAGATAATATGGATTTCTTTCTTACATCTAAGAGAGTAACATTTAGCACAAGTACTTCAAACGAATTAAACCTGTGACCTGTTTTCTGAGTAACAGTAAGAATATCTTTATAGATTATAGCAACACCACCGCCACGACCAATCAGACGGGGCTCATGCTTGTAACAGTATCCAGGAGGAGTAGACTCATTAAGACCGAAATAATCATTTGGTTTAAGCCAGGTTTCAGTAAGGCAAAGTACATCGAAACTATTATCTGTGACCATTTCATTTACAATAACCGCCTTAGGTGTAAGCGATCTGATGTTTAAAAGACCTAGCTTTATAAATTGTTTTTGTTCACTAATATTGAGATTTTCTGGTTTAATCACAATTAGATTTTTTCTTAGATCCTGCAGTAGATTTATTATTTGATCTCACTAAACGAGGAATAGACACAGTTTCAATATAATGTTCTACATTGGTACTTATATCAATTAAGTTTGGACAGCAAAGAGTGTGATTTGTACTTTGACTTACTAGTCATATGGTGTGTAGCGTCTTGGAGATGTTGTCCGACAGAAGAGCCGCTCCGATTCTGCTGGGGTGAAGGCCATCAGCACGGAAGAGCCTAGGTCGCTCCCAGAAAAGATTCCAATTATTTACAAAGAGCAGTCTCTGTTCATTACACCATGACATTAACCATTCATTTAGAGCAAATAATCTACTGAACCTTTCGTGTCCTAGTCGGTAGGTGGGAAGCGGTCCAGACACGATGATCGTTGTTTCAGGCGATGTACTGCGTACCGTCTCGATCAGGCTCCTGTAGTCCTTCTTCAGAACCTCCGACTGCCGTAGCCTGATGTCGTTTGTTCCCGCGTGCAGCACGACAGCTCCGACGGGCTCGTCACCGTTCAGAATCCCGGGAACCTGTGCAGCGACATCGAGAACACGAGCACCAGGAAAGCAGTGAGTGCGAACCTTACCTTTACCTATGGTAGCACGGACATGCCGGACGATGGAACTGCCGATGATCACAGCGTCGCATTCCGTCTCGCGTAGAGGGGAGAAGCGGTTCCGGGTGGAGATCTCGAAGGCCGGGAGGGGCGGAGAGGTCCTAGCTCTGGTCCTGGCCCGCGTCTTCCGCTGTGGAATCACCCAGGGTCCATGTTGTTGTGTCGGTGCCGGAGTGAATGAAACCAGGGATGATCGCATCCTGGGCAGAGAAACACATGGAGTAGACGAGGTCGGAGTCAAAAGGTTACTAACCACTGACTTGTGAGCATCGGCGCGTGATGTTTCAAGCGCGAAACGTCGATCTCGTAGCTCGGCCTGTCTCTCTAGTAGGTCGCGGATCTGCTTCTCCACGGATTCCAGCTCTAACTGCACAGAATGCAGCTCGAAGGTGTCCTCACCTGCACTCAAAGGTAACGTTAGACACACATCCGTTATATTCGCCATTATAGCAGATGTGCTATAATGGCGAATTATAGCTTTCAGTGATACGGGTGTAAATAAGTCGATCGATAGGCGCGACCACGCGTGTAATGCTAGCGGGCTAAGGCTAGTAGCGGAAGTTCGAAAGGTTGGATATATGTAGCGATATCAGAGCAATCCGATTGTTTTTTAAGGAGAATAGTATTCCAGATATGTTCACACGCTATAAAAATGAAAAAGTTCGTTTGTAAAAGAGTGTAAAGAAGAAAAACAAGGTTTCTGAATTAATTCGACGGAGCTCCAAACACAACAACGCACTCAGTCGCGACGCATGCGCAATGTTAACCGTAAAGCGTTCTCAATTGGGGTCTAACAAGAATCAAGTTATCTGTCTGAGATAGATAGATAGATAGATAGATAGATAGATAGATAGATAGATAGATAGATAGATAGATAGATAGATCAAAACATCTGAACACACACACAAAAAAAAAAAAAAAGTACATCGACGGATCTTCTTCTGACTGTTCTCCAAAATATAATCAAATGTATATTTCTGCAAGCATGTTTAAACTGGTTAACTGTGTCTACGGCAGGCAAAGGCATTCGTTTTCAAGTCGAGTTCGCTCGCCACTGCGCAACACTGTAAAAAAGAATACATTGATTTTATTGATATCTAATTAATAAAAATGAGGCAACAGATTACAAGCAATATTATTAATTAAATTTAACAAATTAGAATTGAGTAATAATTAATCAAATGAATTCCTTAAAAGGTAACCATTTAAAATGAGTAAAATTTACAAAATATATTTTATTGCCAACATTGAAGACACCTGGTGTTAACAAGCAGAATCACTGAAGGAGAAAACCATAATTAAAGTCACCATTGTGGAGATCAGTGTGTGTTTTAGTTGGGCTCTTGACCTTAAATTATTAACTTTAAGTTTTGTTTGGCTGCTGTACCTGAGTTATAACAGCCAGATGAACAAATAGAAAAGGTGATCTGATGGTGTTGGTTGTGTTTTAACATAATCATTATTTCACAATCATTTGACCTGAATCACTGAACTCATAGAGTCCAATTTATGCGTTAGGTTTACTTTATTAATTATAGCAGCACTGGCCTTGTACGGCATAATATTTTTTAACTTTTACAATGTAAGGCAAATAATTTCTAAAAAGTTTCTCTTACATAAAAAGGAGACACACAGACATCAATAATCAGCCTGTGAATCTCAACAATGGTGACGTTTATAAAGCATGTTGAAGTGCATTCTGGGTTCCACCAATCAAAACTCATTCATGGCTCCCATCATGCATTGCTGCATGAATAAATAATGAGCTTATGTTCAGAGGTGATCTGTTCGTCACCATTGCTGAGATTCATACGCAAAATCTTGATGTGTGTTTGTGCCTAAAAAAAAAACTAAAAAAAACACATATATATTTATTTATTTATTTATTTTTTATTATTGATTTGATCATTTGGATTTCATTGGAAAGGCTAAAATCATTATACTGCTGTAATTAATAAAGTTAACTTAACTCATAAATTGGACTCTATATGAGGTTCAGTGATTCAGGTCTAATGATTGTGAAATAATGATTATGTTAAATCACAACCAACACCATCAGATCACCTTTTCTATTTGTTCATCTGGCTGTTATAACTCAGGTACAGCAGCCAAACAAAACTTAAAGTAAATGATGTAAGGGTCAAGAGCCCAACTAAAACACACACTGATCTCCACAATGGTGACTTTAATTATGGTTTTCTCCTTCAGTGATTCTGCTTGTTAACACCAGGTGTCTTCAATGTTGGCAATAAGAGATATTTTGTAAATTTTACTCATTTTAAATGGTTAACTTTTAAGGAATTCATTTGATTAATTATTACTCAATTCTAATTTGTTAAATTTAATTAATAATATTGCTTGTAATCTGTTGCCTCATTTTTATTAATTAGATATTAATAAAAATCAATGTATTCTTTTTTACAGTGCAATACCGCGGGATGGCGGGTGTTCATAAACTGTGAACAATGGTAGCTTTATTTAATGTAAATTAATGTATATGTCCAAAAAACGGGTAATGTCATACTTTCTAGTATCGTGGCGTAATAATCTGTTTGATTGTAAAATGTATTACCTGAGTGAAATGAAATCGAATATATCGTCCTGACTCCTGTGGAATCATTCATTCACAGACAGCTTACGAAGATGTTCAACTAATAAAGATCTTCATCGCTGGCAAAAATATAATGCATTTGAAGATTTGCTCTCACTTGACTGTACTGTAGGTCCACTGCCACTTCATCTAACGCTCTTGATGTGCTTAAATCTTCCTGTTACGACTCCGAGTCCAGTGTGAATTGAAACCGCTTCAGATGATTCAGTGCGTGCAGGGAACTGAACAGAATCAGGAACTGAATCATTCAAACTGATTCGCGAACCGATTTAGACAGATCTGCCAACTTGTTTGATGAAGTCTTTGAACAGAATCGACTCAAAAGAGTGATTCATTTGTGAATTGAGCATCGCTCATCGCGCTTGGAATAAACTACGCATTTAACAACACATATTGCATTAAAATAAAGTAACGAGAGGAACGTCGCCCAATGTAACGAAGTAAAAGTACAGTTTTTTCATTAGAAATGTACTCGAGTAAAAGTAAAAAGTACCCACATTCAAATCTACTCTTAAAAGTACAATTTTTCTAAAAAAGTACTCAAGTAAATGTAACGAAGTAAATGTACTTCGTTACTACCCACCTCTGGAAATAAGGTTTATAAAAGAAGAAAGCTTAGGCTGTTTTTTATAGGGATAGTCCCTTAAGTGTTTAGCAAGCAAGTAAAGACTTTATCTGAAGCCGGGCTAAATGAATAAACACTGTTATTGCACTCCTGACATAAAATCAGACCCGCGGTCACCTCAGTATCAACAAGAAATAGTATAGATGTTCAGAATAGGAAAAACATATGTTAACTCAATTAATACATTTCACTGTAACTTCCGCTGGTTGTGTCACCAAATTTAGTTGGTTTTGGACATACATCATTAAATTGATCCTCATCATTAGACATTCGAAGAATTTGGTATGAGATTGTTTTTGCCACCAGTCTCGTTACCAAAGCTGAAATACATTGAATTACACATGGTAGGCATATCAACAATTGTTGTCCAGCTGCAGCTAAAAGTTCATTTTCTGGCCTCTGTCTCATCCTCATATACATCAGGACTATTGGTAGAGCTTTTACCCAATTGAACCCAGTTCCTCAAGTGTGTTCCATTGTCTGAACTAATTTTTCTCGGGATTCCCCATCTCATGCTTTTGCTACTGCTGCTGCATCTTGTTTTGATGTGGGGAAAACCTCCACCCACTTAGATCACATGTCTACTATAACCAGGCAATATATTTTTTTCCTCCACAGGGATTCAGTTCTATAAAATCAATCATTAGATGATCGAATGCTTCCCTCTGGTGGTGGATGAGATGCCTGGGACATTTTTATCCCTTTTGCCTCATTGTGTGTGTTACTTGGGATCAAACTTGAACTGCGTCGAATGACACTTTGGGGGAACGCCCCTCATCGTAGCGCCTCTGAAGCATGAATGAAACTAAGCCAATCTTGATTTGTGTTGCATCATGAAGTAATGTGTGACGGCATATGCGGAAGCTACAAAAGGACGCCAGACACAACAGAATTAGCTTTCTGTTCTTCAGCAAGCGCTCGCTGTCTTATTTGGTGATATTTGTCAGTTCACAAAGTACAAAATACAATATAATGGCAAGTGCAAGTTACAGGCGTTGTGTGCATCCCTGCCCTCGTTACATCACGGGTGGGGACACACACCAAATGTGTGTGCATTGTTTGGGAGTGCAGCACACACGGGCAGCTCTAGAGGGGGCTGCTTGCGGGGATTGTGAATCTTTACCGATCCGTGTGCTGCGCTCTCGCCTGGCTAACGGGGCTCGCAGATGGATCTGACAGAGGATCTCGAGACTGCTGAGGCACGTTCTCGGGATTCCTCTGCCAGTTCTGACATTCTCTCTCCTTCCGTACGAGTGGAGAACCCGATGCTCGAGCTGTCTGCTTCCGAGGAAGTGGACGTGCTCAGCATCGAAGGCGGTGATTTTGGGGATGACTCGCCACCCCATGTCCCCGCGTATGAGGAGCTGGAGGAGTTTGTCTCTTGTGCAGTGGCCCGTTTAAACATCAGTTGGCCACATGAGAGGCAGGAAGCGCTCACAAAAAGCAAGTTGGATGAGCGCTTTCTGCAGCACAGAGAGCAACATCACCACTGGGGTTTGCCGTTCTTTGGAACAGACCATATTCATCTCGCGTGTCCAACCCCCCTGTATTAAATTATAGTAATATTCTGGGGGCGCGAGAGAACGGTTATGGGATGATGTCTTGGGTGGAAAATTATGCCAAATGATCAGGATGATGCCACCTATTTATCCCCCGAAGCCGGATCATCCCTGAAAACCCCGGTGCTGCCCACTAAACCCTGCAGAGATGCATCCTTTTTAGTGGGCAGGGCTTATGTGGCTGCAGGTCGGGGTGGTGCTAGTCTGCACACTGGCAGCACTACAAGCATACCAGGCCGACCTTCTTAAGGACATTGATGAGGGCGAGGGTCCAACTCTGGAAGATATTGCAGAGTTGAGGAAGGCTGCAGACTTGTCTCTCCGAGTCAACAAAAAAACGGCCCATGCAATCGGCCGTTCCATGGTGGTGGTGGTGGTCTCGGAGAGACACTTATGGTTAAATCTATCGGGCATCAAGGAGAAAGACAGGGCTTTTCTCCTTGATAGGCCGATATTGCCCTCTGGCCTGTTCAGCGATGCCGTAAACACCGTCGTCGACGGTTTTCAGAAGGGCGAAGATACAGTCTGCAGCCTTCAGACAATATCACCCTCGCCGCTCCAAGTCCAAGAAGTCTGCCCCCAGTGGGCAGCCGCAGCCATCCACCAGCTCTTCCACCTATAGACAGGCGCAAAAAGAGAGTGTTGCGTCTAGAGTCCCTCCTCAAGGAGCTTGGGGACATATACACTGCTCTCAGGCGAAGCCTTAGCAGAAGCAGGGCGACTTGAGGGCCGTCCTGCAGGCTAAAAAAGCTTCGTCAAAGAGATCCTAGCCAGTCTAGGTTCTCTGCCCGTGGTTCTCACCCGTAGCGGAGCGATCGAGGTCGCCTCCTCCGCAGAGCCTGCAGGAAATCGATGTTGACTTCCCGCCACCAAGTGCGCTTCGGGACGCATCGATTTCCAGCGAACGCACGCTGCACTGTCCGGCCCACAGGCCTGCGGCCAGACAGCAATTGCATCCGCCCATCGAGAATCATTTTCGGTCGAACCCTGCCAGAGATCCGATTCAGGGGGTTGAGAATGAATCCCGATTGATACCCGAATCCAGTATTTTTTCCCCATTGAAACCAGTATTTTACCTGGTTCCCTTGGTAAAATATTTAGATGCATGGAAAAATCAACGAATATTTCTCCTTTCTAATATTGCACCATTCAAAAGGGGTACAGACTGCAGTTTGGTTTCCGCCCATCAAAGTTCAACGGGATGGTCTGGACTGTAGTCGACCCAGAGCAGGGTCGGGTATTGGAACAAGTAAACTCCCTGCTGGTAAAGGAGGCTATAGAACGTATTCCTCCGCCAGACAGGGAGTCCAGGTTTTACAGCCGCTACTTCATAGTTCCCAAGAAGGATGGGGGGTTGCGTCCAATAATAGATCTCAGGCACTTGAATCCTGAGGTTTGCTTTCAGGGGCGAAGCGTACCAATATCGGGTTCTTCCGTTCGGCCTAGCTCTTTCCGCTCGCACATTTACCAAATGCATGGATGCAGCTCTAGCACCGCTGAGGCCTCAGGGTGCTCAACTATATCGACGACTGGCTGATTTTGGCCCAGTCAAAATCTCCCTGAGGGGGAACCCATTCCGCATGACCAGGGTTATATGTAGATGCCTTCGTTCCCTATCTATGTGGAAGAAAGCTTGGTTTCTGTCCCGATGCCCCGTGCTGGGAGCATCATGTTGCCGGAAAGCCGTCTCGACAGACGCCTCCCTCACGGGCTGGTCATGGACAGCCGCTTTATGAGAGGCCCATGGCAGGACCATCATTCCTCCTGGCACATAAATTGCCTGGAAATGTTGGTGGTGTCCCGAGCTCTGAGGAGCTACCTGCCGGACCTCAAAGGTCATCGTGTCCTTGTAAGGTCAGACAATATGTCAGTGGTGGCCTATAAAACCATCAGGGTCTATAAAACCTCCTGTGGTCCCAAGGGAATCTGTTGTCTCTCAGAGCAACATACATCCCAGCGAATCAGAATCAAGGAGCAGACATCCTGTCGAGGCAGGGGCTGAGGCCCGGGGAATGGAGACTCCACCCCGAAGTGGTGGAGTCAATATGTCAGAGGTTCAGCCCAGTGGAAGTGGATCTATTTGCATCTCGAGAGACGACCCACTGTCCACTGTGGTTCTCCCTCACACATCCAGCCCCGCTGGGGTTGGATGCCATGGTGCAGATGTGGCCGAGGCTGCCTCTGTACACATTTCCCAAATACTTTAGAAATGAAAAGTACTTCACCTTGTTTGATTTTTCTTTTTCTTTTATTTGGTAAATTATTTATTTGGTAAACTATTTTGATAGCTAAATATAGTAAACAAAACACACTCATCAACTTGTAGATGAACTGCCCCCAACTGACTGATATTAAATACAACTCAATTCAACTTTAAATAAAGTGTTGCTGAATACTTTTTCAATCTCATGTTATTGCTTTACTTCATCAATCAGTTTATAATATCTAAATATTTTATATTGAACTATTCTATTCATAATAAATAAGTTACTTCCTTTTAATTTTGTAGGATATAAGTATTACTAGTTATGTTTAAATGTGTTCCCCAGTACATTTTTGCCATGTCTGCTTATTATATTGCGTTTTTAATGGGCTTGTTTTGCTCTTTTTGTGAAATCTGGCAACCCGTCACCTGGAGCTTTAATCAAGAGAAGTTCAGAAGTATCAAGTTCATCAAGTTCAGAAGTGACTAGAAGGAGAGCAGCAGTATGAAAACTGAACGGCAGCTACTGTTAGTGTTGACTAAGTAGTTTAAATTCTACACACCTTGTAACTGCGTCATTATTTTACCATAGCCCGGTGTTGTAAAGTTTTTCTTTCTTCAAAGCAAAGACCAGGAGACAGTTGGGGATCACGTTCAACAGAAGTTATTCTTTATTGAGAACTCCGCTGTACGTGGCTGCAGGAATCCAACATAATCTAACTCTAATACAGTATGCATTGTAGTTATATACATTCCAAGGGGGAGGGATTACATAGAGGCGGGAACTCTGAATAAAGCATGCAAATGAAGTGGGAACACACCCTACTCTGAGTCCAATTGAATCAGCATAACTATTCACATGCTGATATTGGCCAGGAACTCCAATTTCAAGAGCCATCCAAGAGCCATTAAAGACAATAGGTGAAAGTCAATCAACCTAACGATTCAACGTCTGGGCTCCGAAAGGTGAGAATCTCAGTGATCTGACTCATTTAACCCTCTGGGGACCAAGCTGTTTTTGGGGTCCTTGAGATGTTCTGACATGCCTTGATATTTGTGCTTTTTTCAGTTATTTATAAACATGTTAATGGCAAAGGTGTAAATTCACTCTATATAGCACAAACAGGGCTACCATAATATGTGAGCAACGTGTATGTAGATGTTTGTATTTTTAAGAGAATAATGTTTATGCGTGGTTATTGGAAAAAAATAAAATGAAAGTTGCTGATTTAAGAACACAAAACACATAATAAATATGTGTCCACAAGACTTTTGACTAATTGATGTTGTCCCTTTGAATTCTAGCTTCAAAATTATGTGAAAATCATCCTGCCTGATTGTTCACATGAAACACTACATTGATTTAAACATTGTAAAACAGTTTTTTTGTCAGAAGAGGTTTATGCGTGGGAGTGGTAATGGTCATCAATATTAATGAGATTCAGACCAGAGGTGTGACATAGACGCTCCCCCAAGTGTTAATGGGCCATCAGTGAGGCAGCCTGAACAAAGAATGAGGAGATTCAAATGTTTTGTTTTTCAATCTGTTTTATTGTAATTTTGTAAAAACAAAAGTAAAGGCAGGTATCTCACAGTAAATGCTTATGCCCCGTTGATGCGGGCTCTAAGCAAATCAAATGTGACCATATATTGCATATATGTGACCTTTTATATTAACATTACCAATCAATAATTGTTATGTTGTGCATGCATAACAACACATTTGTTGCAAAGCCACACAGGCACATATAGGCTACATTTGTATCATCACAAAGTATATAAACAAAGTGTAACTAACATCTGTAAAATAGTAGGTAAATATGTACTTACTCTTTTTGATTTTTGTTGCTGCGTGTCCTCGTTGCAGTGGAAGGCGAGAGTGAACAAGCTACATTCCTTTTAAAAAAAGTTACAAAACATATGTAACATCAACCAATCTCCAAAAATAAATAATAAAGTCATACAGGCTCATATTATTAACACTAAGTATAAACAAAATTGAACTAACACCTGTAAAATAGTGGGTAAATATGTACTTACTCTTTCTGATTTCTGACTGTGTTGCTAAGCGCACTCCGAGTTGCAGGCGGAGGTAGTGATGAAGCTACATTCCTTTTAAAAAAGTTGAAGAATATTATTACATAAATATAACTATAGTAGCATTAGTCTATAATGAATTACTGATGTAAATAATTTTAGACACGTGCAATAAGCCTATATGCGTGTCAATGGGCCATTACCGGAGAGGCACACCGCAAACATTAGCCTAACACATTTGTGCACTTCATTAACTGGGTATATTTACACATTTCAGCACATTTACACACATTTACAACTGATATTTGCGAGCATGCATCGTTAATGATAATGAGGCAGCATTTATATAGTCAAAATATAATCTAAACACCTACTAGGCCTACTTTCTAAAATAATTTCTAAATTCTATCTTTCATACATAATGATCTAAACATATCATTTAGGCTACACATACAAATACAAATTTCCTAACCAAGGGGTGTAGCATATGTACACAAAAAAACAAAACAAAACATTTTTAACGTTGAAATGGTACGAGATATTAAATTCATGGTATAGATATGCACTTTCATTAGATCGTGTTGAATATAGGTAGATATAAAATGTCAGTACTCTGGATGGCAAGTCCACCCAGTATAATATGTAAGCTCATGTTTTGAATAGCTTGTCAACTAATGCAAGTAAGAATAAATACTTACTCATCCGAAATTCTATCCACGGCTGGATCAAGTCGCTCTTCAAAATACAAACGGTCGTCATCAGAGTAGTCGCGCTCCTCTTCTGATGAAAATCTGGACTCTTCGTCGATAGTATCCAGGACGAACTGCAGGGCTTCCGCACCGGTGTACCGTGTCATCTTCCCAACGCGCAGGTGACGAAATGATGAAACTTGAAGCGTTTAATGCATTTGCTTGGGGGCGTTTACCTGTTTTGCATAGATGGCTTAGCACATTATCTTGTGAATAGCGCGCTCCGTGAGTAGGCGTGAACGAATTAAAGTCAATGAGCTCGTAATGAGCTCGACTGGAATCGCTCTCTTTTTATACAGATTACAGAAGCTGATAATATTTGTTTTTTATATAAATGACTTCATTTAACAGATGCGATCTCAAGCTTTATGCCCGTGGGTCTGTTTGCCTGTTTGACTGAATTTTCGCGGAGTTATAGATCATTTTCGAACGCGTTTCAAATGGGAGTTTACTGACAGAGAGAAGGCAGAAATCGCATCATGTTAAAGTTTCTTTATTTGTCAAAAAGCAAAACACTTTATTTTTATTGTGAGTATACAGAAAAAAAATAGAAACTGAACAGGATCGATTGATGTATAACACGAAAATTAAAGATCAAAATTAACAGAGCATTTTGTGTTTATTTTTCATTGCTAAAAAAAAAAACAAGCAAAACGCGCCGGCGCGTTTTTGGTCCCCAGAGGGTTAAAGAACAACACTGGAAGGAATCTCTTGATATACTCATCATAACCGCTGCTAAACTTTCTCAGTCTATATTGGAAACTAATTTAAACATTTAATATAATATGTAATCCAACACCGGTGAACACTGACACACCGCGCTCCCTCTCAGTGCGTGTGCACGGGCGCGTCTTTTGCATCAGTAAAATGCGATTGGTTAATTTGAGTGTCAAGCTGTAATCACGTATCGAATCAAAGGAAGATTTTATCAGCTGGTTCAGTGGCCAATTGTTTGGGGTAAGAAATATATCATTCGTGCTACATATTTAGTAATTTTGCCTCAGATACAGGATTATACATTCGCTTTAACAAGAAGGTTGTTCATTAGCACAGCAACCGCTTGCGTGTCATGCTGAATGTGATTTTGGTGTTTAAAAAGTAACAATAAATAAGAGACAGAAAGATGCAGATAACTATACTTTATTTAAAGGGGACCTATTATGCAAAATTCACTTTTGTATGGTGTTTGGACATAAATGTGTGTTGGCAGTGTGTGTACACAACCACCCTACAGTGATAAAAATCCACTCACTCCTTTTTTTTTAATCCCCATAAATCATAAGCAGTCTCTCCAAACGACCTGTTTTCAGAATGTGGCTTTAGTGACATCACTAAAGCCACAGGCCCCGCCCACAAGTGTTGACTGACACTGCCGTTATAACTTAGACCCGCCCTGATCGAGTTCATGGGCGAGTTGTACACATCCACCATTGCTGCAGCAATGCACTCATGAGAAGCGTTGAAGCATCTCCCAAGCGTTAAGGGTGTTGTAGCTGGATGTATTCATTCACATAGCTCTCTCTATTTACTCTTGAAATCTGCCAGCCACTGAAGACGAGGTGGATTAATTTTGTTTTCAAAGAAAATGCTCCCTCAACTCTACTGAAAGTTACTTATGCACTTCTTATACTGTTTACTCAGCTCTAACAGTGATTTTCTGAAGAAAAACTGATGCTTCATCTTTTGTGTGACATACAGTAAACTTTATTAAACTCATCAATATATTTTGTGTCATCATTCAGACAATTCAGATCGTCAGACGGAGTCCTACAGCAGGCTTGCATTAATAGTGTATACAAGCAATGCCAAATAGGTTATAATCGTAATTAAACTAAACTATACCTGTTCCAACTCCATACAGCATATATTCTCTGACTCTGTAGGCATTTTTATGGTCGAAATGAACACCATTACTGTGACTGTCTGTTTTATTATTATCATCTTCCCTGTTCTGGCTCTGATCGCGGCTGCTTAGGCTCCGCCCCCTGTGCCATATGAACCAGCAGCTCATTAGCATTAAAGGAGAAGCACTAAAACAGTGCGTTTTTCACAGACCCAAAAAATGATGATTTAAACGTGCTGTAAATAAAATTCTGTTGGGTATTTTGAGCTAAAACTTCGTTAAACACTCTGGGGACATCAGAGACTTATTTTACATCTTGTGAAAAGGGGCATAATAGGTCCCCTTTAAAGCTACACTGTGCAAATTTTTAAGTTGATTCTTAGTAAAAAACACTTTGTTCTTTCAAAATGATATGTGCTCATTAATGTGTAATTACTTCTACCAACTAATCAAGTATTCTCATAAGCGTAGAGTCTGCCATTTAGAATACATACGAGCGAGTCACTCGAATGGCGGCAGCCATGTTGCGCCTCCATCTTGAAAATACATTAGCCAAAGAGGGACATACCTGGAAATTCAAGCTTCGCCTTTCGCGTTTTTACACTCAGTGGCACTGTGACTAATGCGAGGGGGTGATTACTCGCAACTGCCAGCAGATTTGAAATAATACGGCCACCGTAGGAGTTAAAACGCCCTCGGAATGGGAGGGGCTAGAAAGTAATATTCAGTTGGTAGTCATAAACAATTTCACCGCTAGATGGGAGAAAATCCTACACAGTGTAGCTTTAAGGTTATTTCTATTCGTTACGATATTGATATGAACTGTTGTTGTCAAGTAAGCTTCATGCTTTTGCAAACGTGCACTCCTGTAGCCTACGGGTGCTGCACTGCTCTAGACTGCTGCGCCTTTTTTCCCGCATATATCACGTCAACAACAACCCTTTAGAAAACGTAATTCCTTTGTGGATCCTCTTGATCTGCTTTCTCCATGTTTCTTTGACAAATCTCAGTGCCTCAGTCTCACGCACGCTACACATGAGTTAACCACGCACACTTATTTACATGTCGCGGTATACACGGAATAAAAACATCTGTTACGGTTGACATTTTCTTCCATGGTAACAATATATACCGTCATACCGCCCAGCCCTACTCTGTTGTTTGCCGGCGTCCTTTTGTAGCTTCCGCATATGCCGTCAACGTTGCGTCATGACGCAACACCAATCAAGATTGGCTTAGTTTCATTCATGCTTCAGAGGCGCTACTCTGAGGGGCGTTCCCCCTAAGTGTCATTCGACGCAGTTCTCGTTCCCTTTCTCAGGGAACAAGGGTTACAGTCGCAACCCGAGACGTTATCACTGATCGGTTCTGCCAACCATTTTTCTTCAAAGTTTTCATCTCTGTCAACCACGACATGTGATGTGCAGTGTAAGTCAGTCGGAGTCATAATATGTACATTTTGTAATTCAACCCTGTCCTTTGCCCTTTTACACATTAATGAAGCCCATTTTGGAGTTTCTAACAAACAACTTTTTTCATTTTCAACTATTTAAATTCCCTCAGAATTGGCTATCAATGTCAGGCCCAAACTACACATTAAAGCTCATCCTATCAATGGAATAGGACATTTTGGAGACATAATAAGTACGCCCTGACTTTGTCTCACAAATTAGAGGTTCAGTGAACCTATCAGTAGTAGAACCTATCATCATTTGATGACCTGATGCAGAAAAGAACAGGGTGAATATCATCAGACAGTCTCGGTGAACACTGCAAATCACATGGTCATATAGCACTTCTGCTTGCACCACTATCTACGGTAAACAATACCAATGTTCCCTCCACTATAAGGGCATATTTGGGTATTTTAACAAAGCTATCATCTTTACACTATTGCCATATGGCATCAGACAAAAAAGAAACATTGCAAATCAAAGCATTTCCTTCATTGCAGAGAGCCAAAGAATCAGTTTATGTGTGCGTGTGTGAGATTAAGGAATGTTTACTTCCCTTATCTGTAGCTGCTGGCTGCGCATCCAGACCCCCTCCTTCCTGCTCTCCTTCTCCTCTCTCTCAGTCGGCCTTTTTGCTGTTAGGATAGTTGGTCGCCCAATGTCCTTCTTCTTTACACAGTCTACATGTTTTACAGTCTCTCATATCATGATCCTCAGATTTGCAGATGTAGCAGCCTTTACGGTTTACCCATTCTCTTCTTTTCCCTCTTCCTCTTTCGTCAGCCCTCATTCGCTCCATGATCCCAGTCCAGATGTTTCCGCTTGCTGTGCGCTGTTGGCACTCTGCCACTCACTTTATGCCAGCCGCTCGCTCCCAGTCACACAGATAACAGTTGCCTCAGCTCCTGTATGGTGGGACTAAATTCTTGACAGAAAATAGTTAGTGCCTCAGCAAATTTCTCACCTGAGTCACTTGGTTTAGGCAGATGGGCCATGGCTCGGTTTATTTCTTTTTCAGTCCACGGTCTGTAGACCAGCATCGAACCTTCCGGTCCAGCCACTTCAATCATTGGGAGTTGAAACTCCTTTTCTTCATCCTCTTCTCTCATTTGGGACCTCAATCCAATTCTCATTGTCTCTTCAGTTTTCGGGCGAGTTTACTTATCTGAGCGTTCATTTGAAGTTGACCTTGTGAGAGTTCTCTCAGTCTCCCCTGCTGCTTCCTCGTCTTTCGGTTCCGGTGATGGGGCTCTTGGGGAAACATCGCTTTGTCACCTCCTTGGGCTTGTGCCTGTCGCCGTGGAGGAGAGCAGTCGAGGTCTGGATCCATTTTCAGCACTTTCAGCTCAGCCACAGGATACAGACAGGGTGGTGGTGTTGAAACAGACAAAACAGGAAAAGGGTTAATAGGTGTTGGTGCAGTAGGTTTTATCTTTTCGCTACATTTTTTATCATCAGGCCTACCGCCCTATATGATAGTTCTCTTTGCATTCTTTTTCTCTCTCTCCGCTCTGCCTCCCCCAACCAGCACATGATTGTTTTCTTATAATCCGCACACATATGTTCTAACAAACAACTTTTTGTTCTTTACTAACCTCTTCTATCGAGTCTTGCACCGCTGTCAGCCTAATGACACTTAAAGTTCCCTCTTCAGGGAAATCATGGTATTTTATTAATTCTTCAATACCCTTCAAACATTTTTTTCATGAAGGTCACTATTCTGTTCTGTGGTTTTTCCCTTGACACATCTATATAACTCTAGATGTCTCTAGAGAGATAAATTTTCGCCTCAACTGAAAAAGGTGAACACTCACAACTTGCTCACAAATTTGATCATCCAGACCCTCTGGGTTTTCCCCACTACAATACCATGGATTAACTGAACCCACGAGACTAGTAATCTGTACTAGTCTTGACTAGTTATCTGTACTAGTCACCACAGTGTTCCCTTGACCATCATGAGTTAATCCCTCTTCAAAAATTTAGACTTTGTCTCTTACCAGTCTCAGCTTACGCCACTTCAGTTCTTTTGATGATTCCAGTGGTGTCCCTCCTGGGCCCTTCTGGTCGGCCCCTCTCTCTCAAGTTTGCGAGGTAGAGCTGGAACTTCTCAGTCCAGGTGGCCAAACACCGTCCGCTCTCGGGTCGCAACTGTGACAAAAGTTATGCTTTTTAAAACAAAAACGCACTAGTGTAAACTTAGGTATTCCACGGTCTGCTCGGTAACCTATGCTCTCGAGCCAAATATGGTTCTGTCAGTGAGAACATGTGGCTCGACGGCAGGAAAAAATAAACCAATTTCAATTTCATTTTCAATTTCAATTATCAAAGGTAGTGTGTCGATTCATTTAAAAATCCACATATTACATATTTTAAAATATTACAAAATTTACTGATGCCTGTTTATCATCTATAATACACCGACCAATCGTCATCTGGCACAAGATGTTCAAATTTCATTGGACAATGTGAAGTGGAGGCTGAGGGGTAATTTTCCGGTCATTCATAAATTGGTTGAAAATGACGTGGATAGATGAATTTACATTTATGAAGCGATCTGTGTCTGCGTCGTTGGATGTTAGCAATGGATGTTAACTGACAACAAAGCACTACACAAAACCAGCACAAATATTAATGGAATCGCATTATTGGTAAGTAGTATTCAAGTCACTTTCATATGAAGCCCAGGTGCCACCTACAGGCCTATTATGTGAAGTGTAGGCTGACAAGGACACGCAAAATGGTCACGTGAAAGGACTTTATAATATTACCATTTTTGATAATTATGCAGCAATAGAATATAAATAATATGTACAGTACCCATCAAAAATTTGGACACATTACTATTTTTTTTTTTTTTTTTAAAGAAGTCTCTTATGCACATCAAGCCTGCATTTATTTGATAAAAAATACAGATTTTTTTTTTAAATAATAAAATAACTTTTTATTCATCAAATAATCCTGAAAAAAAGTATCAAAGGTTATAAGTAATAAGTTTTAAATTGCAGTAATATTTTGCAATTTTACTGTTTTTATTTATTTATTTTTTTGATCATATATATATATATATATATATATATATATATATATATATATATATATACATATTTATATATATATATTTACATTTGAGCCCCTGAGCCCTGTCCCTGCACACATCTATAAAAACTAAACAATTACACTTGCAACAAATACATTTGCAGAATACACATACTATCTCCTTAAAATAAGCCTTAAATGCTAAATTACAAGCCCAATTAGGTATAGTAAGAGTCATTTTCAAGCACAAACAAAACATTTGAAGTTAAAAAAGTTGTAACTTCTGTAATTTCTTTATTTTTATTTTATTTATTTTTTTGCAGGTACAGTGAATTGTAAAACTAGACCAAAAATCCTAATGATCAAACTAAATCATAATAATTAGGGGAAAAAAAGAAAAAAAAAACTACTTGGTGTTATTTTATAACTTCCTTCCCGATGGCAACATTTCAATCTCACAGTTCAGGGTGTGTTGTACCATGTAGAATCTTATATGCCTCCCTCAGCATAGATTTTTCGTACCAGGTCTGGAGATAAAAAGGTTCTATTCTGCCCATGATCTTCATTGCAGTTTGAATAAGACGTCCAAGCCTGGATTTCAACTGTACAGTCAAATTACCATACAAAAGGTGTATTCCATATCCAATCACATTCTCTAATACAGCTTGATAAAACAACATGATCATTTTACTACTGACCCCATAAAGTCTGAGGCTGAGCCTTCTCAGAAAATACAATCTTTGTTGTAATCGAGTGCACAAATTGTTAACATGAACATGCCATGTAAGAGAACAATCAATATGAACACCCAGATATTTATATGAGCACACTTTAAATATTGGAACGTTATGAATATGTACAGGGCTATGGTCTCCAATTGACTTTGGATCGAATATCATCTCCTCAGTTGATTTACACTCACAATTAGGTGGTGGGCATTAGGGGTGCACGATATTGACAAAATGTGATATTGCGATATCGATATTAATTTCAATATTTTTAAACATATGTAAAATTACAAAAGTTATGGGAAAACGCATCAAAACAGATTCATAACAAATAAAACAAGTTCTTACAACACAAGGTTTATTTCAACTGACAGTCATATTGGACTGGTACAACATGAATAAATAAATAAATGAATAAAGTGTGGTAGAGCGAGGGAGAAGTGAGAGAGTGACGGTGATTAGCTTTGGAGTGAGTAGCGAGAGTAGAGTCATATTGAGAGAAACAAAGTGTCTCCCCTGTTCTTCCTGACCACTGTGGGAAATCTTTAGCATAAAAATTTAACCCTCTCCAAGCGACATGTAGTTTTAGAGAGGTGCATGTCGGATGGGACGCATCATAAACAAAATATTACATAATTATTGCGAGACTTTCAATATAATATCGGGCAACGTGATATTGCAATAACGATATTGAGTTGATGTATTGTGCACCCCTAGTGGGCATCACACCACTCTATAAACTGGTAAAATTCAGAGTGGTAAGATGAGATGTCTTGATCTAGCTAAGAATAGCAGAATCATCACTAAATTTTACAATGTAGTTGTCACGCTATACCAGGACAGGAGACCAGAATACAATTTAAACGCAAACTTTATTTATACACGTGTGCATAAATGATTGTATGCCTCTTAGCTTAGATTGAGCATCTTGATTGCATCCAAATGTTAGTCAGTTCCCTTCAGAGATACATTCCTACAATTAATTCTACTTTCATTCATATAATTTCATTAAGCACTCAGTTGTAAAGATTGTAAAACCTCTCACTTCTTACTGCCATGTTTTCACACAAAACAAAACACACGCTGCATGCTGTTTGTTATGATTTGGTTGTTGACATCACTGAGCACAACAATAGAAGATCCAAATGCAGTTTTATTGGTAGCACAATCCAAAGTCGTAGTCCATTAAACAGGCAAAAGGTCAGAGTAAATCAGTCCAATCAAACAAACAAATCCAAAAGGCAAGACAGGAACGAGAAAACCAGGAACAGCGAAAACACTCAGTAATGCTGTGAACCACGAGACAAGACTTTGTGATGAGACAAACAACAGAACAGGGTTATATAGGAGGATACACAGGGATAACGAGGTGATGGGAAACAGCTGTACATGATTACACAGATGACAGAAAAGCATTGTGGGAAACTGAGTCCATGATGTGTGTAGTGTCAGTGGTGAGAATGACCTCTGCTGGCGTTCAAGAGCACTCGGTGGGTGGTGGGTGTGACATCTCACGCAGACACAGTGTTTCTTAATGCTGGACAATATTTAACATGAGTTTATCAAATCCTGGTAATCAAATAAGGTTTTAATGGTAATAAAAATATTAAACTGTATGACTACCGTGTTTTTTCATCAAACCAGTAAACGTTTCATCCCAAAATACTGTACTTTCTAATGTACTTTTCATGCTCTGCTTTGCTGTAATTACTGATTTGGCACTTCTAGCTAAAGATGACACATTTTCAAAATGCATCAGCATCAGGGTCCTGCACCAGCTGCCATTAAGATTAATGAGAAATCTAACGGACAACATTCTCCTTGTATTGTATATCCTGTTTTTAATTCTCTTCCTAAAGGTATTGCACAGTTGCGGCCGGGCACTGAAGGGGGTTACAAGGTGCCATACAATCCAGAAGCCACAGGTTGTGGGGCAGCTATGAGGTCCATGTGTATCGGTCTTAGGTGAGGGTCAAACATGCTTTCTTTTGTACTTTGACATATTTTTGGCAGTAGTGTTGGGGATATCTAATTGTCTTTGCTTCACAGATATCCACATCCTGATCAGCTGTCCTCACTGGTTGCAGTTGCTGTGGAGACTGGAAGAATGACCCATCCTCATCCAACCGGTTTCCTTGGAGCTGTGGCTTCAGCCTTGTTCACTGCCTATGCAGTCCAGCGCAGACCAATCACAACTTGGGGCCTAGGTTTGTTGGAAGAGGCTTGTCCGGTCGCAAAAACATTTGTTCAGTCTACAGGATATGCTGTTACTGAGACTGAGAGAGACTGGGACTTCTTTACTAGGAAATGGAAATGGTGAGAAGCTGATTTTTAAGGCACAGTGCATAAAGATATGGTTCTGATCTATTACATGGTGCTACACTAATATATATCAGGCAGGCCATATCGGACTATTTTGATCTGCATTTATGTTTCGTTAGGTCAGGAGCATTAATGCAGTAACTCAGTGTTATTTTTATTTATTTTTTTGTCTCTGCCTACCACCAAGGATTTGATATACAGACTGTCAAATTTATTTTAAAACTATTTATATCCAAATTAGAGGAACAGTTTAGGAATTATAATTTATTTTCATAGTGCTTTTTACATTATAAATTGTTTCAAAGCTGCCTTACAGAATTTGATAATATTAATGTTTATGATATCTTAATGTATCATTCAATATAACGATCAACCAGAAAATATTTGCCATGTAGTGGAGGGACGAGGAAGGTTTAACCGTCTCGGTCCCTTATGTAATCTTGTCACAAGGTAATTTCTGCCAACCAAGTGACCATCAGTCTAAGCATGAAAGGCAATTTGCACTACATAGACTTTGAGTGTAGAAAGAGTGTATGCCGTCTTAGTGATTGATATATGACACTAGCATTGTGCTGCTGGTATGAATAAGAACATGACATTGTTACACTTGGGGAAGTATTCCAATGCCAATTGAACTGATCTCAGCTCCAGGCAGTTTATGTGGCATGCTTACTCTGCATCCGTCCAGGTGCCGAAAGTTGGTCTGCTGTCGCAAAGGGCTCTCCAGCCTTTGCTTGACGTCTGTTGTGACAGCCTTCCCTCGGGCAACTTGTCCCATCATCACACCGTGACTGTCCAGAGTCTCGCTGTACTAGGGGACTAGAGCAGTAGTTCACAAACTTTTTGAAACCATGGCACCCCTTTGCAGTATTTCTTTTCCCATGGCACCCCAACCTAATTAAACTAAACGTACATGTGTACACACATATATAAAATTAAATCTGTATGAGCAAACAACAAATGAAGCATAAACATCAGCATGAATTTATTATGAATGCATCGCAACAGACATAGGTCCTTACCAGACACGACGCGCCGCGACACGCGATAAAATGTATCTTTTCCATGTTTTATTTAGAGTTTTTGTCCTAACCAGCCGTGACGGCGACACACGATGATTCTATTTTAGAAATGTCGCGGCTGGAACAACAACAGAAAGTATGATAATCTCAGGTACTGTTTATGTGCTTTATTTAATGTTAAAAGCGTCTGTGTGAGTTTGAATATCATTTTGTGTGTATTTTATAGCTGGAAAGCAACAATTCACCTCAGATCTTCAAAATAAATAAAAGTGAACTAGAACGTTCAAACTGTCAACTCATTGTTAACAGACAAGAGTATTCTATGACAATGATTGTTTCAGTAAGTGATTTGAACCTATTACTTTATGTGGGAATCATTGGAACAAAACACATTTAAAGATTGATACTTAACTCTTTAAATAATAACCAACTCCAATTATTTTTTTCCTTTAGTTTCTCATTTGCTTTGTTCAAACCTGACCTTATAACTTAAAAAATTAAACAAAAATATCTGTGCATGGAACTGTCGTGGGCATTTTAATGGGATACATGTGCCTGCTTTTGCAAGCACAGCCTCTTGATACGGGGGTAGATTGAGTATAGTGCAACTCATAAATTGTGCTCCACTGACAGTCGCTGCCTTTTTTTGTTTTTCACGTATGACAGGGATGAGAATGCTAGCTCCATCTTTGCCCTATCCTGTCAATCTCTGTGTGAAATATAAAATTGAGCGTGCACCAGTACAAAGGGTGGAGCGGGCGATTTAAATATGAATGAAATATCAGTGTTTATTTGCACTTATACAGCGCTTATTTATTTTTGTTTGGACTGGCTCATATGTTGGTGTTTTGATATATTTTTTAAATATATGCTGTAAAAACTTAGGTAACACTTTAGAATACTGTTCCTTCATTAATGAATAACTACACAGGAACAAATGAGTAACGCACTATTAACATTGTAGTAACTACTATTAACTAACAAGAAACTCTGATTAACGAATTAGTAAAGCGCTCAGTCGGATGTGGTAGTTCACTATTAGCTAATCAAGAACTACTATTTTTCATACCTCACTGAAGACTATAAGAACTACTATATACAGGTTCATAATTAATATTAATAATGCATAATATATAATAAGGTCATGGTAACTCATTAGTAATTAATCAAGTGTTACTACTCATTCTAAAGGAACTACTAATAATTTGGATCAGTATTCTAAAGTGAAAAACATGATAACAACCTAATATTGACTGAAGTCACTGTAAGCTTTAAAGGCTTTTGTAAGATTTTGGATAGTAATGAATCAAGTGCTACTACATCTTTCTAAAGGAACTACTAATTATTTGGATCAGTATTCTAAAGTGAAGATCATGGGAACACACTAGTAATGACTAAAGTGTTACCAAATCCATCGGAAGGAATTACTATTCAAAATCTTACAAAAATCTCAAAAGCTTACAATGACTTCAGTCAATATTAGGTAGTTATCATGTTTTTCACTTTAGAATACTGATCCAAATAATTAGTAGTTCCTTTAGAATGATGTAGTAATACTTGAGTCATTACTAGTGGGTTACCATTACCTTTTATTATAAATTATGCATTATTCATGTTAATTATGAACCTGTAGATAGTAGTTCTCTGGGAGGTATGAAAAAAATAGTAGTTCTTGATTAGCTAATAGTGAACTACCACATCCGACTGAGCGCTATTACTTACTAATTCGTTAATCAGAGTTTCTTGTTAGTTAATAGTAGTTACTAGAATGTTAATAATGCGTTACTCGTTTGTTCCTGTGTAGTTATTCATTAATGAAGGAACAGTATTCTAAAGTGTTACCAAAAGTTATTATATGGTACGATAGTTATTTTAGGCTGTTTAAATTGGACAAAAAACTATAAAAGCCTAGATTCTGCGGTACCTCTAGCCAGTGGTCACAACACCCACTTTGGGAACTACTGGAAAAGAGCATAGGCAGCTTTGGGTCACTTTAATTCATGCCTGACCATACTGCCATGCATAGATGGCTGTAGATGGCTTCTTGAAGACAGTGCAGCTCTCTGAAGGAGAAAGATTCAGATGCACTGACTGTTCAGCATCTCCATATATAGCGGGAGGACCTGCCTCCAGTTCATGCGCTTGAACATCACTGGTCAGTACAGCACCATGGCACTAATCAGTAGGGCTTCCGTATTTCTTAGAGAAAGGCGTTTACCCATAGCGTCATCTACTGATGCAATTTTGAGTGAACCGATCTCGAAAGGGAACAGTATTTACCTGTATATGTTTTTGCATTTGCTATGCTGTTTGTCAAACTAAATCAAATCAAATTTTACACAAACAACTTTTTTTAGTGTATAATGTTGCTGTTTGAGGATGACAAATGTCTGCAAAGTAAAGCACAAAGTCCACTCCAAAGGGAGTTATTCTCTATATCATTAAGGGTTGTTTCTGAACTCCCTGAAACGGCTTGATTGTAGTCTTAAGTTTTCTCCCAGGAACGTACACATCACAATATTCCTCATTTAAATAAGTACTGCCCGAAGGCATACGCAAAATACCAGGGATGAGGCCTGGTTGAGTTGCATTAGGGTGTTTTCGCCATGTCTAAGGTGGCTGCAGGCAAATCAGATTTTTTCTCAAATCAGATCTTTTAAGGCAGACTATCAAATAAGATTTGTGTGTCTAGACATAACCAACCTATCTGCATGGGTGGCTTTGGTAATGCTGTAGGTGTCCCCACATATGTGTATATTAATTGTTACACTTTTAAGAAGGATGCGATGTCACTTCCTGGGGCAACAAATTTATTTCCGTAGAAAATACATGGAAAACACAGGTCAAACAAGGAGCACTTTTCTCTGCACGTACACCGCACTTCATCACATACTGAATGCTACTTCTATTCTGTTAGTCAGCTACTGATGCGTAGTGTAACTCTTGGGTGCCCCCTGCTGACGAACCTGAGTTTAACCGAAATGAATACAGTGCAATCCAGTAATACAAATAAATGTGACAATAATATCTTTACCACATTCAAAATTTAAAGGGGGTGCAATTTTATCTGTCCCTTTTGACATCCTCAGTGCTACACTCTCCCCCACAAAATTAAATGTCTCATGACATTTCCGGGAACAAGTAAAACATTTCTTTAGAACACCTCAGCCATCCAAGGCCTCCAGTGACCCTTAGTCTGTGTTACCTGACTCTGTTACCTTACAGTTTCTTTTTACCAAGGACCGTTGACCCAATGTATCATAACTCAGTACAACAGGCTGATGTCTCTCCTTGCGTCAGTACCAGCGGGTCGGCCTCTGATTCACCATTCTCAGGCCTGTCAGGACTCAAGTCAGGTCTCTGAGGTTGTAGTGGCACATCCTCTTCGCTATGTAGTGGTACATCCTCTTCACTCTGTTGAGAACTCTGTTGAGGCTGGAAAGGCTCTGCCAGAGGATTCAGTAAAGTCTGTCTCTACCGTCTACCCCTACCCCTGTTGTTGGTTGCATGACTGGGCTGGGTGGTGGCTGCTCGTTTCGGGGCGATTGGCTTTGGACTACTGCTGGCCCCACCTCAGTAGTCCCTGCCCGTTTCCCGACGTGGTTCTGCACCCGCGAGAGAAGTGGCCCTCCTGCCCACATTTAAAACAGTGCAAACAGTTCTCACCCGTTCCCTCCTCCTTGCACTTTTTGCAGCCTCTCACTCCCTTGCCTCCAAGTCCTCCTAATGGAGGACTTGCCTCCATTACAGCCCGAAACATCTGCTGCATTTCCTTGCGAAGCTCTTCCATCATCTGCTGCGCGTTTATGCTGTCAGGCTTAGTCTCATTCCGCTTTACTGTTTTAATTGACACTGTTGAGTCGGACTTCATATGTTTAGAGGGGCTCTGGCCAGGTGTGGATTTTACCTGAGAGTCTGCTTGAAGCTCCTGTACTTTGGGAGTGTTACCAGCAGTGGAACTTTTCCATTTCTCTTGTCTCTCACTTTCGACTTTTGCCGCTTCATCCACTTTCTGTATCAGTTCCTCATCTGTTATGCTCACATCGCTGAGGTGGGGTAGAATTTGGAGCTTCACAGAATCACTCAACAGTCCAGTTTCGATCGAGCGGATGAACTTGCACTGAATGACGGCTCTGCTGTGCTGTTCATCGGTGTCTTCATTCGCTGCTTTCCATAACAATTTCTCTTTCAGCTCGATCGCAGGGAATACAAAGTTCAGAGTAGTCTCTTTGGGCTCTTGGGAGAAGTTAAGAAGCTGGTGGTAAAGCTCTGTGGAACTATCTACTCGATAGTGGCCCTTCAGGATGGCGAGGAGTGCACTGAGGGTCAGCCCACGCTTGATCTCTAACATGTCTCTCAACGGCAGTCCTGGACTGACAGCCCTGATTACAGCCTCAACTACTTCAGTCTGTGTGTGCCCCTTTTGTATTCCCAGCTCAATCTGGCGGACTAAACTGAGATATGACAATTTATCCCTCTGACCACTCTCTCCAATTTGCCCACAGATTTTAAACTCCCTTCGCATCGTTACCTCAGGCAATGGGCTATTTGGCTCTAGCCGGCTCTTGAGTGGTGAGAAATATTTTTTTAGTCCTTCTTTTGGATCTGGCTTCTCTGATGGGTACACCTCATCTGGTTGACTACACCCTTTACTTTGTCTTTCAATGAATGTTAATAAATCAGCACAGTACTGTTCACCTTCATCGCCGTCTAGTTTCTCCTCAAGCTCATCCAATTGACTCTCGGCCATCCTGATGAGCGCCCTCCGTGTCCTGCTGCGGGACTCTCCACTATCCAGGCCATCACATTTCAGGTACCTGCAGACATCCACGAGAGACGTTTCCCCCTAGCTTCCACAGAGCTGCACTCACTTGATCACGCATGATCTGACTGGCGTCCATCTTGTTGAAGGTTCGACTCATTGGGAAGGAGAGGGTTAATGGTGCTGGTCACTCTGTCGCCTCCTCCTGGCTGGCTCGCCAAAATATGTTACACTTTTAAGAAGGATGTGATGTCACTTCCTGGGGCAACACATTTATTTCTGTAGAAAATACATGGAAAACACAGGTCAAAAAAACGTACACCACACTTCATCACGTACTGAATGCTACTTCTATTCTGTTAGTCAGCTACTGATGCGTAGTGTAACTCTTGGGTGCCCCCTGCTGACGAACCTGAGTTTAACCGAAATGAACACAGTGCAATCCAGTAATACAAATAAATGTGACAATAATGTCTTTACCACATTCAAAATTTAAAGGGGGTGCAATTGTATCTGTCACTTTTGACATCCTCAGTGCTAGAGAATGTATGTATGTATGTATGTATGTATGTATGTATGTATGTATGAATGAATCAATTCAAACAGCAAAAACAGCAAATGACATCTTCACTCTAATGAGCCAAATCAAATTAACAGATCACCTGAACACCCTTTTTAAGGCAGTTAAAATCCACAATTCCTCCTTGAAAGCGGCAGATCGTCCTGTAGTCTCCTCCGGCAGACGGCAGAATGGCGGAGCGATTCACTCCCACGATGACAACGAGGATTTAGAGTGCAGTCTGGTTTAGCGCTTCAACTCAGTCTCGTCCTCGAATAAACTATTTAGGCTTTAACTCACTCTCTCTTTCAATCATCAATTCTACATTTTTCTTTCTCTCTCCCAGTGCTTTTCTGTCTCCAGATCCTGAGTTACCGGCTTGCTCAAGCCTTGGACTATTCTGCTCAATTTATGATTGATGTACTTCTACAAGGGTGATCGGACTTCAGCACATTGCAGTCTCCTTGCTGCCAAAACCTGAACACCGACCTGCATCTCTACATCAGTCCATCCAGTCTTGATCTTGTCTCTGTCTACTTAAATTATCTTTCATTCGCAACTGAATCTTGTGTTGAGTTCCCGTGACAGAAGGCTGATTAACTCATGTTTTTCAATCATATAGTGATTTGTTAAGAGCAGAGTGCCTAATTCTGAGGTGTGATATTATGCTGTCTTCCCTTCTATTCCCAAAACCTCTCCTCTTGCTCCTAACTATTCTCTGAATACTATATACTGTAGATGTTGTCCTTTATTTTTACTGTCCCATTTTCTTTGCCACATATCCTTTACAGCTCCTGTAATTAGCCCTTTTATTTCCAATTTACTCATTGGAACATTCAACTATATGGGCCCTATTTTAACGATTTGAAACGCAAGTATCAAGCGCGAAACACAAGTAACTTTGTGGGCGGGTCTTGGGCGTTGTTGCTATTATACCGGCGGGATAAATGACTCCTGCGCCCAACGCAAATCTAAAATGGGTTGGTCTGAAGTAGCTTCATTATTCATAGGTGTGGTTTGGGAACACAGGGAACGTTTGCGCCGGAACACGCCTCCTCTTTGCGCTGAACCGCCCCCGGGAGCGCAAGTTAATTTCCTAATTTACCGACGTGCGTCTGTGGAGGGAAAAGTCCGCTGTGCGCAGGTGCAAAATAGGAATGATACATGCGTCGGGTGCAAGATAGGGCCATATGAGTGTTTTAATGCTTGTTTTGCTGTTTGGTCAACCACTTAATTTCCTTCTACCCTTACATGAACTGAATTACTGATACATATTTCTGATCTAAATATTTATGTATAGTATCTTTAGGTTCTTGTCTGTTTTTATCATTTATACTCACTAGAAGTGGAAAGTCACCAACAGGTATTGGGAATAACCATGAAGATGTTTCTGGCAATACTACAGTAGGGCAAACAGCACAGTTACTTGTTACAGTACACAGTTACACAGTTTGATGAGCCTCTTTATTTGCTTTCCATCCAAAGCTATTCAGATGTATATACTCATGTTCCCAGCAATTTTCTAATACTCTTCTAACTGGATGTAAGCGTTGAATAAATGCACTTTAATGGACTTCCAAAGTCATCCAGCCATTCTCAATCTTGGAAGAGTCAGGAATTTCTTTAATATAACTCTGATTGTATTCGTCTGAAAGAAGAATGTCATAGACACCTAGTATGACTTCAGGGTGAGTAAATCATGGGCTAATTTTCATTTTTGGGTAAACTATCACTTTAAGTTTCTCTACTTAATATTTCGCATGGATTATAAAATTAAATATAGCTGCGAGCAGCGATTACGGGCCCAAGCCGGTGGCACTGCAACCCCGGTGCCTTTAGTGCCTTTACCGGGGTGGCGGTGCCGCCGGCTTTGGCCCGTAATCGCTGCTCGCAGCTAAATATATATATATATATATATATATATATATATATATATATATATATATATATATATATATATGTCAAATTTAAGGGACAAGAAACAGAGAATTTTACTTGCCTGACCTGATTAGAACAATGAGAAAAAAAAATAACTAGGGAATTACTAAAACGAGATAATTATTCTGAGTTTATGATACACTCAAAATATTCCACAACAAATCCTTTAAATTTAATGATATTCAGAACGGAACAAGGATAAAAAAAATAACTATAAATAACTATTATATAACTATAAACAAGCCAAAACAAAATCAAATAAAAATGAAAACGAAAGTAAGCAGTGTTTGGCTCACGTAACCCTCTCATTAGAATCAAAATGTTTCAACATTTGCGATGTATTTGGATGCTAAACTATTCTTTATCATAGGCTTTGTACTTCACTCACATTCCAATATCGATGGAAAAAATCACCCTCTTCACACGTGCAAAAATGTACTTGGAAACATCAGAGCACTGCTTACTGTGAATGGTACGAATTGTAGCCTACTACTGACTATTTAAACAGAGCAGTGTAATTTTTATATGTTAGGTTGACTATTTTATTATTAGGGCCCAAGCCCTGAAAGGGCGAAGGCCCTATTGTTTTCGGTAGGATTATTATTAGGGCCCAAGCCCTGAAAGGGCGAAGGCCCTATTGTTTTCGGTAGGATTATTTATTAGGGCCCAAGCCCTGAAAGGGCGAAGGCCCTATTGTTTTCGGTAGGATTATTAGGGCCCAAGCCCTGAAAGGGCGAAGGCCCTATTGTTTCCGGTAGGATTATTATTATTAGGGCCCAAGCCCTGAAAGGACGAGCACCGATGGTGTGAGGACCCTCTTGGAATTGCTCTGTTTATTAGGGCCCGAGCACAGATGGTGTGAGGACCCTCTTGGAATTGCTCTGTTTATTAGGGCCCAAGCCCTGAAAGGGCGAAGGGCCTATTGTTTTCGGTAGGATTATTAGGGCCCAAGCCCTGAAAGGGCGAAGGCCCTATTGTTTTCGTAAGGATTATTTATTATTATTATTAGGGCCCAAGCCCTGAAAGGGCGAAGGCCCTATTGTTTTCGGTAGGATTATTGTTTATTATTATTATTTTTTTTTCTAATTCTCGGGCACTTTTGGGGCCCTTAACATGCTCGAAAACTCTTGAAACTTTGCACACAGGTCAGAACCCGCGGCCATCAGGGCCGGGCTGAAGCTGATACCCGGGCGTGGCAGGGGGGCTCATCAGCGCCCCCCCTGGAACGGGGTCCGAAAACTTGGTCCATAAATCAAACACGCTTGCATGTAATAATATGAAACGCGGTACACATATAGATCTCATCGGGCCGAACAACTTTCGTGCTCTAAGTTTTATGCCAGCCCAACAGGAAGTCAGCTATTAAGGGTTCTTTGGAAACGCATGGTCTGGTATTTGAAACACTTCTCCTAGGGAATTCACCCGATCGACACCAAACTCGGTGGGAATGAAGTCAAGGCATTGAGGATGAAAAATTGCCAGTTTGGCCGTGGCGAGGAAACAAATTTATGGCGAATAATGGAAACAGGAAGTGTGTTTTAACTTCAGCATAAATTAACTGATCTTGATGAAACTTCAACAGTGTGTTCGTTGTCAGAGGCCGATCACATTGATGTGACTATTGTGAGTCAAAGTTATAGCGCCACCAACTGGCAGCAGGAAGTGTGTCACTTTCAAAATGCTTTGAAATCACCCTCTTATTTTTACCCGATTTACTTCAAACTTTATGTGTATAATGTAAACACACGGCAGATGTAGAACTGTGAAAGGATTATTGATATCTTAGATACTGTTGCCGTGGCAACGCATCAAACTTTAATGTTCTTTTCGGATGCGTTTGAGACTCTTAGCATGCTTGAAATTGGATGAAACTCGACAGACACATAACACTTATTAGCCAGTAGACATGTGAAAAGTTTCAGAAACGGGCGTGGCAGGGGGGCTCAACAGCGCCCCCTTGAACGGGGTCTGAAAACTTGGTCCATATATCAAACACGCTTGCATGTATTAATATGAAACTCGGTACAGATATAGATCTCATCGGGCCGAACAACTTTCATACTCTTACTTTTTACGCCAGCCCAACAGGAAGTTGGCTATTATGGGTTGTTTGGAAAACGCATGCTGTGGAATTTGATGTACTCCTCCTAGGAAATTCATCCATTCGCCTCCAAACTCGGTGTGCATGAAGTCAAGACATTGAGGATGATAAATTGCGGACGGATTTTTGATATCTCGAACGGTTTGGCCGTGGCGAGGAAACGAATTTATGGCGAAAAAATGAAACAGGAAGTGTGTTATAACTTCTGCATACATTAACTGATCTTGATGAAACTTCAGCAGTGTGTTCGTTGTAAGAGGCCGATCACATTGATGTGACTATTGTGAGTCAAAGTTATAGCGCCACCAACAGGCAGCAGGAAGTACATCACTATTAAAATGCTTTGAAATCACTGTCTTATTTTTACCAGATTTGCTTCAAACTTTATGTGTACAATGTAGACACACGGCAGATGTAAACCTGTGAAAGGATTATTGATATCTTAGATACTGTTGCCGTGGCAACGCATCAAACTTTAATATTCTTTTTTTATGCTTTTGAGACTCTTAACATACTTGAAATTGCATGAAACTCGACAGACACATCACATTTATTATCCAGTAGACATGTGCAAAGTTTCAGAAACGGGCGTGGTGAGGGGCTCAGTAGCGCCACCTTTAGTCATAAGTGGGGGGGTTAGTTTTATCAACAGCAACAAAACTTGGTATGTGTATTGTTCTCATCAAGACGGACAACTTTCTAATTTACATGAACCATCTCCGACCAACAGGAAGAGAGATATTTTGGTTTGAATGTGGATTTTCTGAAGAATTTTCTCTCCCTCTCTCTGTGTCTGTGTGTGTGTGTGTGTGAGGGGAGGGGGGGATTTGACTATTGCTTTTATATTGTTAATCAAGGTTTCAGGGGCTTTTGGGGTCCTTAACGTGCTCAAAAACTCTTGAAACTTTGCACACAGGTCAGAACCCACGGCCATCAGGGCCGGGCTGAAGCTGGTACCCGGGCGTGGCTGGGGGGCTCAACAGCGCCCCCTTGAACGGGGTTCTAAAACTTGATCCATATATCAAACACGCTCGCATGAATTAATATGAAACTCGGTACACATATAGATCTCATCGGGCCGAACAACTTTACCCCAGTCAAGTTTTACGCCAGCCCAACAGGAAGTCGGCTATTATGGGTTGTTTGGAAAACGCTTGCTGTGGAATGTGAAATACTCCTCCTAGAAAATTCACCGTGTCCCCTTCAAACTCGGTGTGCATGTAGTCAAGACTTTGAGGATGCTAAATTGCGGACAGATTTTTGATATCTCGAACGGTTTGGCTGTGGCGAGGAATCGAATTTATGGCGAGAAAAGAGAAACACGGAAGTGGAATAACTTATGCATACATTAACTGATCTTGATGAAACTTCAGCAGTGTGTTCGTGGTAAGAGGCCGATCAGATGGATGTAGCTATTGTGAGTCAAAGTTATAGCGCCACCAACTGGCAGCAGGAAGTGTGTCACTTTCAACATGCTTTTGACAAAAGTGGGGGGGGTTAGTTTTAACTACAGTAAAGCAAAAACAGTTTGTATATTGATCTCATCAAGCCGGACAACTTTCTAATTTACATTCAATAGCTCTGGCCATCAGGAAGTCAGATATTTTGGTCTGAATGTGAATTTTTTTGCAAAATCAGCCTCTGAATTTTTAGCCACTCCTCTTAAACTATTTATTTTATTCGTACCAAACTTTTTCAACATGATGAAACTACATTAAATATGCTAAATTGTGAATGGATAATAAATATCTCAAACGGTTTTGCTATGGCGAGGGATTAAATAATGTCCAAAAAGGAAACACTAAAAATCTTCTAAAAATGTAATTATATACCATTTATTTCTATATAAAAGTATACAAATATCACAACTAAACCCGTTTTATTCTGTTTTTGCAATTCAAGAAGAATGAAAAAGTTAAAACAGGCTATTTAGTGCTATTTGGTTCAACAAAAAAAGCAAACATAGGGCTATACTGCCCTCTTGTGTCCAAAAGGACATCAAAATAGTATATATAACTTTTTACCAGGTAGGCCAATATTGTATTTAAATATACATGTATTAGGTATGTGTCTGAGGATATTTTCCCACCGGTTAATCGACGTGTGACACGAGTGGGTGCTTTTAAATCGCTAATATAATAGTGTAAGAAAAATAATGATAATGTTGCACACACAAATCACACACATGTGGGAAAGAATGATGCTTTTAAACAACACTAAACCGCCATTAGGTGTCGCCAGGCATCCATCTTAAAGGTGCAGTGTGTGATTTTTAGCGGCATCTAGTGGTGAGATTTGCGAATTGCAACTGGTCAATAACTGCGGCCTTTCCTTCAAATTGCAAACTCGAATGAGAAGCTACGGTGGCCGACGTAGGATCGGAAGATGTCGTCGTCTGAGTCAGCAGAGAGTAGCAAGTCAAGCAATGAGGTTTCTCTATATTATATTTTATATTAAATTATATTTACTTAATTATTCAGTAAAATCACATGTTATTGCGATTGTTATTTTTACTTGTTTATCATTGTGTTAGTCTTTTATTCACTGACTTTACCATAGCTTGTTTCCATGGTAGTTAGTATAAGATTAGAGCATCAAAGCAGCTAACTTAGGTAAGGGGAAATAGCTAACGTTACTATGTCCGAGGCGTCGTTCAGACAGCATGTTTTTCTCCACGTTTGCAGAGTCAGGGACAACCTGAGTTTTCTGCTTCGTCTTTTTCTGCTGCTTCTCATTCAAGTTAGTGACGAAACGCGCTCTGTAGCGCTGTTTGTTCGCTGTCGGTTACGGTAGAAACATGACGTCACAATATGTCGACCTTCATAGAAGGGGGTGGCCGCGGTTATGTAGATATAAATGACTATATCTAAGGTAATAAAAACTTAAAGGTTCATTAAGTAAGGTCTTTATACACCACTGAAAGCATAGTTATGGATCTTATATTGCATTTCTGTCAATAGATCCTCAGAAATATCACACATTGCACCTTTAATAAGCGAGTCATTGATTCATTCGTTCAAACGATTTGTTCGAATGAGTCGATCATGATTAAGACAGATGTTTATGGATTGATCATTCAATCTTTGAGTCAACCGATTCGTTAAAAATGCTGAATCGTTCAGTTATGAGAAAACACGTGATGCGTGATGGTTCTGCCGTGATCTTTGTTTAACTATTTTCGCTGCTGAAACAGAACAAAAACAGTCAACATTGCATCTAAAATGTAAGTGACTTAATTGTAACTGTTTATTAACCTGTTGTATGAAATCTAGGGGTGGGAGAAAAAATTTATTCTTAGATGCATCGCGATGCGGACGTGGACGATTATGAATCGATTCACAAATGTCAAAAAATCGATTCTCTAAAAAAATATTTTTCTAATAACGTAATATTGACGGAAGGCAAAAGGCGGAACTCTAAGCGGACGTGCGTGCAGTCTGTGGTGCGCACATAACAGAGAAGTTTCTTCTGCTCACCAAGGCTGCATTTATTTGATTAAAAATACAAACAAAAACAGTAATATTGTAAAATATTATTCCAATTTAAAACAGCTGCTTTCTATTTTAATATATTTTAAACTGTTATTTATTCCTGTGATCAAAGCTGAGTTTTCAGCATCATTACTCCAGTCGTCACTGTCACATGATCCTTCAGAAATTATTCTAATATGATGATTGATACTCAAGAAACATTCATTATTATTTTAAATGTCGAAAACAGTTGTGTACAGTCTTTGATGAATAGAAAGTTCAAAAGAACAGCATTTATCTGAAATCTAAAGCTTTTGTAACGTTAAACACTACCGCTCAAAAGTTTTGGGTTAGTAATAATTAAAATTTTATTTTTTGGGGAAATAAATAAAATAAATCAGTACTTTTATTTATGAAGGATGAGTTAAACTGATCAACAGTTACAGTAAAGACATTTATAATGTTAAAAATATATATATTTGAAATATATGCTGTTCTTTTGAACTTTACATTCATCAAAGCATTTTGAAAAAAAAAAAATCTGTACACAACTGTTTTCAACATTGAAAATAATAATGAATATTTATTGAGCATCAATCATCATATTAGTATGATTTCTGAAGGATCATGTGACACTGAAGACTGGAGTAATGATGCTGAAAACTCAACTTTGATCACAGAAATGAATTACTATGTAAAATATTTAAAAATTGAAAACAGCTGTTTTAAATTGGAATAATATTTCACAATATTACTGTTTTTGTTTGTATTTTTAATCAATAAATGCAGCCTTGGTGAGCAGAAGAGACTTCTCCTAAAAACATTAAAAATCTTACTGACCCCAAACTTTTGAACAATAATATATATATATATATATATATATATATATATATATATATATATATATACATATGTATGTGTGTGTATATATATATATATATATATATATATATATATATATATATATATATATATAGCTGCGAGCAGCGATTACGGGCCAAAGCCGGCGGTACCGCCACCCCGGTGCCTTTAGGTAACTAAAGGCACCGGGGTTGCGGTGCCACCGGCTTGGGCCCGTAATCGCTGCTCGCAGGTATATTTATTATTATTATTTATTATTTTTCTGTCAACCTTTTGGGCACTTTTGGGGCCCTTAACATGCTCGAAAACTCTTGAAACTTTGCACACGGGTCAGAACCCGCGGCCATCAGGGCCGGACTGAAGCTGGTACCCGGGCATGGCAGGGGGGCTCGACAGCGCCCCCTGGAATGGTGTCCGAAAACTTGGTCCATAAATCAAACATGCTTGCATATAATAATATGAAACTCGGTACACATATATATCTCATCGGGCCGAACAACTTTCGTGCTCTAAGTTTTACAAAAGCCCAACAGGAAGTCAACTATTATGGGTTGTTTGAAAAACGCATCCTCTGGAATTTGAAATACTCCTCCTAGAAAATTCGTCCAATCGCAACCAAACTCGGTGTGCATGAAGACAAGACATTGTGGATGCTAAATTGTGGACGGATTTTTGATATCTCAAACGGTTTGGCCGTGGCGAGGAAACGAATTTATGGCGAGAAAAGAGAAACAGGAAGGGTGTTATAACTTCTGCATACATTGACTGATCTTGATAAAACTTCAGCAGTGTGTTCATGGTAAAAGGCCGATCACATGGATGTGACAATTGTGGGTCAAAGTTATAGCGCCACCAACTGGCAGCAGGAAGTGTGTCACTTTCAAAATGCTTTGAAATCCCCCTCTTATATTTACCCGATTTGCTTCAAACTTTATGTGTATAATGTAGACACACGGCAGATGTAGACCTGTGAAAGGATTATTGATATCTTAGATACTGTTGTCGTGGCAACGCATCAAACTTTAATATTCTTTTCAGATGCTTTTGAGACTCTTCACATGCTTGAAAATGCATGAAACTCCACAGACATATCACATTTATTATCCAGTAGACATGTGCAAAGTTTCAGAAACGGGCGTGGTGGAATGGCTCAGTAGTGCCACCTTTAGTCAAAAATGGGGGCTTAGTTTTTCATAGAATTACAAAACTTGGTATGTATATTGTTCTCATCAAACCAGACAACTTTCTAATTTACAGTTATTAGCTCAGACCATCAGAAAGTCAGATATTTTGGTTTGAATGTGGATTTTCTGGAGAATTTTCTCTCTCTGTCTCTTGTGTGTGTGTGTGTGTGGAGGGGGTGGGGGGATTTGTCTATTCCATTTAATCTTTGTTTTTCAAGGTTTCAGGGGCTTTTGGGGCCCTTAACATGCTCAAAAACTCTTGAAACTTTGCACACAGGTCAGAGCCCACGGTCATCAGGGCCGGGCTGAAGCTGGTACCCGGGCGTGGCAGGGGGGCTCAACAGCACCCCCTTGAACACGGTCTGAAAACTTGGTCCATATATCAAAAACTCTTGCATGAATTAATATGAAACTCGGTACACATATAGATCTCATCGGGCCGAACAACTTCCGCACTCTAAATTATTAGCTCCGCCCAACAGGAAGTCTGCTATTATGGGTTGTTTGAAAAACGCATGCTGTGGAATTTGATGTACCCCTCCTAAAGAATTCATCCACTCGCCTCCAAACTCGGTCAGCATGAAGTCAAGACATTGAGGATTCTAAATTGCGGATGGATTTTTGATATCTCGAACAGTTTGGCAGTGGCGAGGAAACAAATTTATGGCGAGAAAAGAGAAACACGAAGTGTTATAACTTCTGCATACATTAACTGATCTTGATGAAACTTCAGCAGTGTGTTCATGGTAAGAGGCCGGTCAGATGGATGTAACTATTGTGAGTCAAAGTTATAGCGCCACCAACTGGTAGCAGGAAGTGTGTCACTTTCAAAATGCTTTTGACAAAAGTGGGGGGGTTACTTTTACCCACAGTTACAAAAATCAGGACGCATATTGGTCTCATCGAGCCGGACAACTTTCTAATTTACAGTCATTAGCTCCGAGCAACAGGAAGTCAGATATTTTGGTTTGAATGTGGATTTTTTGGATATGTCAGACTCTGAGTTTTTAGTTACTCCTCCTAAGTGGTTTATTTTATTCACACCAAACTTTTTCAACATGATAAAAATACATTAAAGATATATATATATATATATATATATATATATATATATATATATAAATATAGCTGCGAGCAGCGATGAAGGGCCAAAGCCGGTGGTACCGCCACCCCGGTGCCTTTAGGTAACTAAAGGCACCGGGGTTGCGGTGCCACCGGCTTGGGCCCGTAATCGCTGCTCGCAGCTATATTTATTATTATTATTATTTTTCTGTCAAACTTTTGGGCACTTTTGAGACCCTTAACGTGCTCGAAAACTCTTGAAACTTTGCACACGGGTCAGAACCCGCGGCCATCAGGGCCGGGCTGAAGCTGGTACCCGGGCGTGGCAGGGGGGCTCGACAGCGCCCCCTTGAACGGGGTCCGAAAACTTTGATGAATAGAAAGTTCAAAAGAACAGCATTTATCTGAAATCTAAAGCTTTTGTAACGTTAAACACTACCGCTCAAAAGTTTTGGGTTAGTAATAATTAAAATTTTATTTTTTGGGGAAATAAATAAAATAAATCAGTACTTTTATTTATGAAGGATGAGTTAAACTGATCAACAGTTACAGTAAAGACATTTATAATGTTAAAAATATATATATTTGAAATATATGCTGTTCTTTTGAACTTTACATTCATCAAAGCATTTTGAAAAAAAAAAAATCTGTACACAACTGTTTTCAACATTGAAAATAATAATGAATATTTATTGAGCATCAATCATCATATTAGTATGATTTCTGAAGGATCATGTGACACTGAAGACTGGAGTAATGATGCTGAAAACTCAACTTTGATCACAGAAATGAATTACTATGTAAAATATTTAAAAATTGAAAACAGCTGTTTTAAATTGGAATAATATTTCACAATATTACTGTTTTTGTTTGTATTTTTAATCAATAAATGCAGCCTTGGTGAGCAGAAGAGACTTCTCCTAAAAACATTAAAAATCTTACTGACCCCAAACTTTTGAACAATAATATATATATATATATATATATATATATATATATATATATATATATATATATATATACATATATATGTATGTGTGTGTATGTATGTATGTATATATATATATATATATATATATATATATATATATATATATATTAGAGGTGGGCATAGATTAATTTTTTTAATCTAGATTAATCTAGATTAATTTTGAAATTAATCTAGATTAATCTAGATTAAAATGGCTCATTTGAATTCTGCCGAAGGCATTCAGAGTATGTGTGCTACCCAAATAATGACTATAAAAGTAAGTCTTTGAGAACGGGTTTCTCAAGCCAGGTGGCGCATTAGACCAGGGGCTCATCTCCTGTTTCCAAAATGCATCACAAACTGCTTGAGAAAGCTGTTCTACTCATAGACTGTAAAAGGTTACTACTGTACTGTTACCGTCCGTAGGCAACATTAGGTAGGCCTATGTTATTATCAACTACTATAGGCTATCAATTAGGGATGGGCGATATGGCCTAAAATCCATATTGTGATATACATTGCAGCCTCTTGCGATAACGATATTATAATAAAACCATTTCAGAACAGGTTACACAGACCCTGCTAAACAACTGCTGTTTTTTTTTGTTTGTTTTTTTTTTGAAAGGGTGTATGTAGTTTTGAGAACATATATTGTGCAAAACTGTAAGTATACAACATAATTTTGCAGATAAATCAAATTTAAGTACACTAGCTGCAGAGACTTAAGTAGGTCTAATGTTTATTATGGCTTGGAGCTTATGAAACCCCAAATTTAAAATTAGAATATTGTCTAACTGATGTCTTTTCAGTTAAGCAGTCAAGAAACACAACAACGATTCTTAAAATCGGGCGCTTTTAATAAAAAGAGATTATGTGCTACACCACTCACTAAGATATATTGGGAATAATACGCGCGCGCTGGTATTCAGTGATATGTTTCGTTTTGAATTTGAGGTGGTAGAACGGATTAGTCGTGTGTTAACTTACCGAACTGTTACACCAGTCTACGTCGGACGGCTTAAATACAAACCAAGTCCAAATAATGGATGTTGCACGGATCTTTTACACCAGCTTTCACTTTCAGCCGTGTTTACTTAAGATGACGACGAATATGATGCGTTGCAGCCGGGTGTTCCTCGCGGCCGCGGGTAGATTGCGTCATCATAGCTTGTGTAGCTTGAGCCAGCTCCCAACGCTCCCAACCCAACTTGGAGAATAGATTAACGGCGATATTTTTTTTATCGCGCGATAAGAGTCTCGCGTTAACGCAGCGCGTTAACGCCGATAACGGCCCACCACTAATATATATATATATAGCTGCAAGCAGCGATTACGGGCCAAAGCCGGCGGTACCGCCACCCCGGTGCCTTTAGGTAACTAAAGGCACCGGGGTTGCGGTGCCACCGGCTTGGGCCCGTAATCGCTGCTCGCAGGTATATTTAGGGCCCAAGCCCTGAAAGGGCGAAGGCCCTATTGTTTTCGGTAGGATTATTATTATTATTAATGGTGCTTGCTGAAAGCAAGGCATCATTAGTGTTCTCTTGCATACTTATTATTCTTCTTATTATTATTCTGGACAAAGTTTGGCGCGAAACTCGCCCCGCACCGTTTGTCTCAGACCCCTGAGTGAGGTGTCAAATCGACCGGCTCATTAAGGAGAGGTGTGCTATGACTTTTATAAGTGATCGGGGGTGCGGTGTTCGCCCCAGGGGCGAAAAAGCGGCCAAAAAAGTCCCATTGACTTAACATTGCGACGAACTTTGACCACACGTAGCTCTGAGCGAGGATTTCGCAGAAACGTGTGATTTGCCACATTTGAAGAGGCTGACAGGCTCTGTAAGAACATACCTCACAATGGGGTAAAAGTTGCACCCCTGGGGGGCAGGAGCGTCCCAAAGTTGCCCCATTGACTTACTATGGGGAAGGAATGTCCCGTGAAACACACATGCTTTTCCTACTATGGTAAATTGCATAGGGATTTTGTATTGAACGTAGCTCTGGATCACAGTGTCAGAGAGACAAGGGGGCGGGCTCATTTTACTCAGACGGCCAATCAGTCTCTAAGGATCATTGTGAAGCTATCAAGCCACGCCCTAGCAACCATTTAGAGCCCCTTAGCAACAAGTCCCATAGACTTACATTGAAAGAGATCAAAGGGATATCTCTGGACTGAATTGTCATAGAAACATGGGGGTGGTCTCAGTTGACTCGGGGCAGCAAACAGCCAATCATGAATCACCTCAACACTTCCTAGCCCCTCCCTAGCAACCATTGTCGAGCACCTTAGCAACCAAAATCCAAAGAGGGATATCTTCCATTCTGAATGTCACAGAGGCATGGGAGTTGGTTTATATCATTCATAGTGACAAGCAGCCTTTGCAGTTTCATCATTGGCAGCTGCCAAGCAACTCCATAGCAACCAAACAGAGTACCCTAGCAACCATTTTACAAGACCTTTATCTCTGCATCAGAACATCATAAAGAGATGGGGTTAAGACAAGTTTGACTCAGGGCAGCAAACAGCCATTCATGAGACACCACAACACTTGCTAGCCCCGTCCTAGCAACCATTGTCAAGCACCTTAGCAACCAAAATCCATAGAGGGATATCTTTCATTCTGAATGTCACAGAGGAATGGAAGTTGGTTTATATCATTCATACTGACAAGCAGCCTTTAGAGTTTCATGATTGGCAGCTGCCAAGCCACTCCCTAGCAACCAAACAAAGTACCTTAGCAACCATTTTGCAAGACCTATTTCTCTGCATCAGAACATCGTATAGAGATGGGGCTTGGCTCTTTTGACTCATGCTAGCAAAGAGGAATTCCAACATGCTACACATGCTAGCTGTGAATAGCTACATGCTAATAGCAATTAGGTAAGTGCTAATCATGCCAAGAAAATGCTAAGAACTCCAATAGTAATCATCTGTGACAACTACCAACCACTTAGTAACACCATAGTAACCACCCATAATACCTTAGCAACCACCCTGAACACCCTAGCAACTGCATAGCAACTCCCTAGCAACCACCTAAAATACCCTACTAACCATCTAGCAACACCATAGCAACCACCCAGAACACCCTAGCAACTGCCTAGCAACGCCCTAGCAACCACCCAGAATACCCTAGCAACTGCCTAGCAACGCCCTAGCAACCACCAAGAATACCCTAGCAACCGCCTAGCAACCACCCAGAATACCCTAGCAACCGCCTAGCAACACCATAGCAAACACCCAGAATACCCTAGCAACTGCCTAGCAACACCCTAGCAACCGCCTAGCAACACCATAGCAACCACCCAGAACACCCTAGCAACTGCCTAGCAACGCCATAGCAACCACCCAGAACACCCTAGCAACTACCCAGAATACCCTAGCAACCGCCTAGCAACACCATAGCAACCCCCCAGAATACCCTAGCAACTGCCTAGAAACGCCCTAGCAACCACCCAGAATACCCTAGCAACGCCCTAGCAACCACCCAGAATACCCTAGCAACCGCCTAGCAACGCCATAGCAACCCACCAGAATACCCTAGTAACGCCCTAGCAACCACCCAGAACACCCTAGAAACTGCCTAGCAACGCCATAGCAACCACCCAGAAAACCCTAGCAACTGCCTAGCAACGCCCTAGCAACCACCAATAATACCCTAGCAACCACCCAGAATACCCTAGCAACCGCCTAGCAACACCATAGCAACCCCCCAGAATACCCTAGCAACTGCCTAGCAACGCCCTAGCAACCACCAATAATACCCTAGCAACCACCCAGAATACCCTAGCAACCGCCTAGCAACACCATAGCAACCACCAATAATACCCTAGCAACCACCCAGAATACCCTAGCAACTGCCTAGCAACGCCCTAGCAACCACCAATAATACCCTAGCAACCACCCATAATACCCTAGCAACCGCCTAGCAACACCATAGCAACCCCCCAGAATACCCTAGCAACACCCTAGCAACCACCTGAACAACACGAATAAGCCTTATCTCAGCACCAGAACATCGTACAGACATGTTTGTTGGCTCGTATGCAATCATGTACCACATTCTATCAACCGAGTGGCGAGTTTTGCCACTGCAAGCACCATTTCACATTTTCTTCAGGAAATGTACATTCTAGTTATTATTATTAGGGCCCAAGCCCTGAAAGGGCGAAGGCCCTATTGTTTTCGGTAGGATTATTATTATTATTATTAGGGCCCGAGCACCGATGGTGTGAGGACCCTCTTGGAATTGCTCTGTTTATTAGGGCCCGAGCACCGATGGTGTGAGGACCCTCTTGGAATTGCTCTGTTTATTATTATTATTATTATTCTTCTCCGCATTTAATTGCATTTTTGAGGGCCTAAACATGCTCGAAAACTCACAAAACTTTGCACACGCATCAGAACTGGCGAAAATTTACATCTGATATAGGTTTCAGAATTGGACGGGGCAAAATGGCTCGATAGCGCCACCTATAAAATTTCAACGGAGTGCGCCTCCCGCAACGTTCCACGTACGTGCACGAAATTCGGTACATACATGTAATGACCTAATACCTACAAAAAAGTCTCTTGGAGCATAGCCCTAAACACAACAGGAAGTCAGCCATTTTGAACTTCCTCTCAGATTTTTGTGCAGTTTTTGCCATTTTCAGGCCTCGTACTTTAACGAACTCCTCCTACAGTTTTAATCTGATCATCTTCAAATTTGGTGAGTGTAATCTTAAGGCCTTTGCGACGTTAAATTGCGAAGATCTTGAGTTTTCGTCAAAGGGCGGGTCCTCGGCGGCCTGATAAATTTCGATGTTTCGCCATGAAACAGGAAGTTGTTGTAACTCAGGCATGGAATGTCCAATCTGCCCCAAACTTCACACGTTTGATAAGAGTTCTGTCCTGAACACATGACCATGCTCATATTCAGTTATAGTCATAGCGCCACCTGCTGGCAACAGGAAGTGACATGTTTAACACTGTTATGGACTCCTAATAACATATAAAAAAGTGCCAGCAAGTGCTAAACATGCTAACAACATACTAGAAGCATGCTAAAACATGCTAGCAAACTCTTAGCTAAGTGCTAAAGCATGCTATTATTGCAATTAAATAGGAATTTGCTGTAACTCAGGCATGGAATGTCCAATCTGCCCCAAACTTCACACTTTTGATAAGCGTTCTGTACTGAACACATCTACATGAGAATATTCAGTTATAGTAATAGCGCCACCTACTGGTAACAGGAAGTGTCATGTTTAACACGTTGATGCCATTCTAGCAACATGTTAAAAATGCCATTGACTTCTAAACATGCTAGAAACATGTTAAAACATGCTAGCAATACTTAGCTAAGTGCTAAAGCATGCTAATTCAATGAAACAGGATGTTGTTGTTACTCAAGAAGGCAATGTCCAATCTGCGCCAAACTTCACACTTTTAATAAACGTTCTATCCTGAACACATGACCATGCTCATATTCAGTTACAGTCATAGTGCCACCTGCTGGCAACAGGAAGTGACATGTTAAACACTGTTGTGGACATATAAAAACATATAAAAAAGTGCCAGCAAGTGCTAAACATGCTAACAACATACTAGAAACATGCTAAAACATGCTAGCAAACACTTAGCTAAGTGCTAAAGCATGCAAATGCTGCAATTAAATAGGAATTTGCTGTAACACAGGCATGGAATGTCCAATCTGCCCCAAATTTCACACGTTTGATAAGAGTCATGGCCTGAACACATCTACATGAGAATATTCAGTTATAGTAATAGCGCCACCTGCTGTCAACAGGAAGTGACATGTTTAACACTGTTGTGGTCTCCTAATAACATATAAAAAAGAGCCAGCAAGTGCTAAACAGGTTAGCAACATACTAGAAACATGCTAGCAAACACTTAGTTAAGTGCTAAAGCATGCTATTACTGCAATTAAATAGGAATTTGCTGTAACTCAGGCATGGAATGTCCAATCTGCCCTAAACTTCACACGTTTGATAAGAATCATGGCCTGAACACATGTCTATGCTCAAATTCAGTTATAGTAATAGCGCCACCTACTGGCAACAGGAAGTGACATGTTTAACACGTTGATGCCGTTCTAGCAACATGTTAAAAATGCCATTGAGTTCTAAACATGCTAGAAACATATTAAAACATGCTAGCAATACTTAGCTAAGTGCTAAAGCATGCTAATTCAATGAAACAGGACTTTGTTGTTACTCAAGAAGGCAATGTACAATCTACCCCAAACTTCACATGTTTGATAAGAGTTATCTCTTGAACACATGTCCATGCTCATATTTAGTTATAGTCATAGCGCCACCTGCTGGCAACAGGAAGTGACGTTTAACACTGTTCTTGACTCCTAATAACATATAAAAAAATGCCAGTAGATGCTAAACATCCTACCAACATACTAGAGACATAATAAAACATACTAGCAAACACTTAGCTAAGTGCTAAAGAATGATATTACTGCAATTAAATATGAATTTGCTGTAACTCAGGCATGGAATGTCCAATCTGCCCCAAACTTCACACTTTTGATAAGCGTTCTGTCCTGAACACATGACCATGCTTATATTCAGTTACAGTAATAGCGCCACCTGCTGGCAACAGGAAGTGACATGTTTAACACTGTTATGGACTCCTAATAACATATAAAAAAGTGCCAGCAAGTGTTAAACATGCTAACAACATACTAGAAACATGCTAAAACATGCTAGCAAACTCTTAGCTAAGTGCTAAAGCATGCTATTATTGCAATTAAATAGGAATTTGCTGTAACTCAGGCATGGAATGTCCAATCTGCCCCAAACTTCACACTTTTGATAAGAGTCATGGCCTGAACACATCTACATGAGAATGTTCAGTTATAGTAATAGCGCCACCTACTGGCAACAGGAAGTGACATGTTTAACACGTTGATGCCGTTCTAGCAACATGTTAAAAATGCCATTGAGTTCTAAACATGCTAGAAACATATTAAAACATGCTAGTAATGCTTAGCTAAGTGCTAAAGAATGCTAATTCAATGAAACATGACTTTGTTGTTACTCAAGAAGGCAATGTCCAATTTGCACCAAACTTCACAAGTTTGATAAGAGTTCTGTCCTGAACACACATCCATGCTCATATTCAGTTATAGTCATAACGCCACCTACTGGCAACAGAAACTGACATGGTTAACACAGTAATGCAGTACTAACCACATAATTATTGTGTACTAAGCATGCTAGAAACAGACTAAACATGCTAGCAACACTTAGCTGAGTCATGAAGCATGCTATTATCACCATTATACAAAACATTTTGTAACTGACTTTGACATACTCTTACTATATATACCTCCTTAAATGTACATTTCCCAACCATGCTCTGTCTTCCTAAAGCCACCGAGTGTTGATGGCACGGGTGCGAGGGCCCTTTCATCGCTGCTTGCAGCTTTAATTATTATTATTATTATTTTGTCAACCTTTCAGGCACTTTTGGGGCCCTTAACATGCTCGAAAACTCTTGAAATTTTGCACACAGGTCAGAACCCGCGGCCATCAGGGCCGGGCTGAAGCTGGTACCCGGGCGTGGCAGGGGGCCTCGACAGCGCCCCCTGGAACGGGATCCGAACACTTGTCCATAAATCAGACACGCTTGCATGTAATAATATGAAACTCGGTACACATATAGACCTCATCGGGCCGAACAACTTTCGTGCTCTAAGTTTTACGCCAGACCAACAGGAAGTCGGCTATTATAGGTTGTTTGGAAACGCATGCTGTGGAATTTGATGTACTCCTCCTAGGAAATTCATCCATTCGCCTCCAAACTCGGTCGACATGAAGTCAAGACATTGAGGATGCTAAATTGCGGACGGATTTTTGATATCTCGAACGGTTTGGCCGTGGCAAGGAAACAAATTTATGGCGAATAATTCAAACAGGAAGTGTGTTATAACTTCTGCATACATTAACTGATCTTGATGAAACTTCAGCAGTGTGTTAGTTGTAAGAGGCCGATCACATGGATGTGACATTTGTGAGTCAAAGTTATAGCGCCACCAACTGGCAACAGGAAGTGTGTCACTTTCAAAATGCTTTGAAATCACCCTCTTATTTTTACCCGATTTGCTTCAAACTTTATGTGTATAATGTAGACACACGGCAGATGTAGACCTGTGAAAGGATTATTGATATCTTAGATACTGTTGCCGTGGCAACGCATCAAACTTTAATATTCTTTTCGGATGCTTTTGAGACTCTTCACATGCTTGAAAATGCATGAAACTCGACAGACACATCACATTTATTATCCAGTAGACATGTGCAAAGTTTCAGAAACGGGCGTGGTGAAATGGCTCAGTAGCGCCACCTTTAGTCAAAAGTGGGGGGGTTAGTTTTATCAACAGCAACAAAACTTGGTATGTGTATTGTTCTCATCAAGACGGACAACTTTCTAATTTACAGTAACTAGCTCGGACCAAGAGGAAGAGAGATATTTTGGTTTGAATGTGGATTTTCTGGAGAATTTTCTCTCCCTCTCTCTGTGTCTCTGTGTGTGTGTGAGGGGAGGGGGGGATTTGACTATTGCTTTTATATTGTTAATCAAGGTTTCAGGGGCTTTTGGGGTCCTTAACGTGCTCAAAAACTCTTGAAACTTTGCACACAAGTCAGAACCCCCTGGCATCAGGGCCGGGCTGAAGCTGGTACCCGGGCGTGGCTGGGGGGCTCAACAGCGCCCCCTTGAACTGGGTCTGAAATCTTGGTCCATAGATCAAACACGCTTGCATGAATTAATATGAAACTCGGTACACATATAGATCTCATCGGGCCGAACAACTTTTCCCCGGTCAAGTTTTACGCCAGCCCAACAGGAAGTCGGCTATTATGGGTTGTTTGGAAAACGCTTGCTGTGGAATGCGAAGTACTCCTCCTAGAGAATTCATCCAATCCCCACCAAACTCGGTGTGCATGAAGTCAAGTCATTGAGGATGCTAAATTGCGGAAGGATTTTTGATATCTCGAACGGTTTGGCCGTGGCGAGGAAACCAATTTATGGCGAGAAAAGAGAAACACGAAGCGGTATAACTTCTGCATACATTAACTGATCTTGATGAAACTTCACCAGTGTGTTCGTGGTAAGAGGCCGATCAGATGGATGTAACTATTGTGAGTCAAAGTTATAGCACCACCAACTGGCAGCAGGAAGTGTGTCACTTTCAAAATGCCTTTGACAAAAGTGGGGGGGGGTTAGTTGTATACAGTAACAAAAATCAGGACGTACATTGGTCTCATCGAGCCGGACAACTTTCTAATTTAAAGTAATTTGCTCCGACCAACAGGAAGTCAGATATTTAGGTCTGAATGTGGATTTTTGGGATATTTCAGACTCTGAGTTTTTAGCTACTCCTCCTAACTGGTTTATTTTTTTCACACCAAACGTTTTCAACACGATGAAAATACATTAAAGATGCTAAATTGTGAACGGATATTAAATATTTCAAACAGTTTTGATATAGTGAGGGATTAAAGTAATGTACAAAAAGGAAACGCTAAAAGCCTCATCTTCTAAAAATGTAATTATACACCATTTATTTCTATATAAAAGTATACAAATATCACAACTAAACCCATTTTATTCTTTTTTTTTTTTTCAATTTAAGAATTACTTATACTTTTAAAAATAGCAATTGTACTCTTTAGTCCCATAAAAGTCAAGTCATACATAGGACTATACTGCCCTCTTGTGTTCAAAATCAGGTAGGCCTATTGTATCTATATAAAAATATACTAGGTATGTGACGGTGAGAATATTTTACCACCGGTTAATCAACGGGTTAATCAACGTTAATCAATGTTGTGGAATATTTTGAGTGTATCATAAAATCAGAATAAAGTAAGACAAGTAATATTTTCTGTCTTCTATATATATATATATATATATATATATATGTGTGTGTATGTATATATATATATATATATATATTAATTAGTGGTGGGCCGTTATCGGCGTTAACGTGCTGCGTTAACGCGAGACTCTTATCGTGCGATAAAAAAAATATCGCCGTTAATCTATTCTCAAAGTTGGGTTGGGAGCTGCTCTATACTACACAAGCTATGATGACGCAATCTACCCGCGGCCGCGAGGTACACCCGGCTGCAACGCATCATATTCGTCGTCATCTTAAGTAAACTGCTGAAAGTGAAAGCTGGTGAAAAAGATCCGTCAACATCCATTATTTGGACTTGGTTCGGATTTAAGCCGTCCGACGAGCAGCAGCAAACTATATGTGTGGGGTAACAGTTCGGTAAGTTAACACACGACTAATCCGTTCTACCACCTCAAATTCAAAACGAAACATGATATCACTGAATACCAGCGCGCGTATTATTCCCATCTTAGTGGTGTAGCACATAATCTCTGTCTGCGCCCGATTTTAAGAATCGTTGTTGTGTTTCTTTTTAACTGAAAAGACATCAGTTAGACAATATTCTAATTTTAAATTTGGGGTTTCATAAGCTCCAAGCCATAATAAACATTAGACCTACTTAAGTCTCTGCAGCTAGTGTACTTACATTTTATTTATCTGCAAAATTATGTTGTATACTTACAGTTTTGCACAATATATGTTCTCAAAACAACATACACCCTTTAAAAAACAAAAAACAAAAAAAAAAAAAAAACATTTAGCAGTTGTTTAGCAGGGTCTGTGTAACCTGTTCTGAAATGGTTTTATTATCGTTATCGCAAGAGGCTGCAATGTATATCACAATATGGATTTTAGGCCATATCGCCCATCCCTAATTGATAGCCTATAGTAGTTGATAATAACATAGGCCTACCTAATGTTGCCTACGAACAGTAACAGTACAGTAGTAACCTTTTACAGTCTATGAGTAGAACAGCTTTCTCAAGCAGTTTGTGATGCATTTTGGAAACAGGAGATGAGCCCCTGGTCTAATGCGCCACCTGGCTTGAGAAACCCGTTCTCAAAGACTTACTTTTATAGTCATTATTTAGGTAGCACACATATTCTGAATGCCTTCGTCAGAATTCAAATGAGCCATTTTAATCTAGATTAATCTAGATTAATTTCAAAATTAATCTAGATTAATCTAGATTAAAAAAATTAATCTATGCCCACCTCTAATATATATATATATATATATGTGTGTGTGTATATGTATGTATGTATGTATGTATGTATATATATATATATATATATATATATATATATATATATATATATATAAATATAGCTGCGAGCAGCGATGAAGGGCCAAAGCCGGCGGCACCGCCACCCCGGTGCCTTTAGGTAACTAAAGGCACCGGGGTTGCGGTGCCACCGGCTTGGGCCCGTAATCGCTGCTCGCAGCTATATTTATTATTATTATTATTATTGTTGTTCAAGGGTTCGGGGGCTTTTGGGGCCTTTAACATGCTCAAAAACTCATGAAACTTTGCACACAGGTCAGAACCCGCGGCCATTAGGGCCGGGCTGAAGCTGGTACCCGGGCGTGGCAGGGGGGCTCAACAGCGCCCCCTGGAACGGGATCCGAACACTTGTCCATAAATCAAACACACTTGCATGTAATAATATGAATCTCGGAACAGATATAGATCTCATCGGGCCGAACAACTTTCGTGCTCTAAGTTTTACGCCAGCCCAACAGGAAGTTGACTATTATGGGTTGTTTGGAAACGCATGCTGTGGAATTTAATGTACTCCTCCTAGGGAATTCATCTAATAGTCTCCAAACTCGGTCAGCATGAAGTCAAGACATTGAGGATGAAAAATTGCAAGGGGATTTTTGATATCTCGAACGGTTTGGCCGTGGCGAGGAAACGAATTTATGGCGAATAATGGAAACAGGAAGTGTGTTATAACTTCAGCATACATTAACTGATCTTGATTAAACTTCAGCAGTGTGTTCGTTGTAAGAGGCCGATCAGATGGATGTGACTATTGTGAGTCAAAGTTATAGCGCCACCAACTGGCAACAGGAAGTGTGTCACTTTCAAAATGCTTTTGACAAAAGTGGGGGGGTTACCTTTACCCACAGTTACAAAAATCAGTACGCATATTGGTCTCATCGAGCCGGACAACTTTCTAATTTACAGTCGTTAGCTCCGAGCAACAGGAAGTCAGATATTTTGGCTTGAATGTGGATTTTTTGGATATGTCAGACCCTTGAGTTTTTAGCTACTCCTCCTAAGTGGTTTATTTTATTCACACCAAACTTTTTCAACATGATAAAAATACATTAAAGATATATATATATATATATATATATATATATATATATATATATATATATATATATATAGCTGCGAGCAGCGATGAAGGGCCTAAAGCCGGGGGCACCGCCACCCCGGTGCCTTTAGGTAACTAAAGGCACCGGGGTTGCGGTGCCACCGGCTTGGGCCCGTAATCGCTGCTCGCAGCTATATTTATTATTATTATTTATTATTTTTCTGTCAACCTTTTGGGCACTTTTGGGGCCCTTAACATGCTCGAAAACTCTTGAAACTTTGCACACGGGTCAGAACCCGCGGCCATCAGGGCCGGACTGAAGCTGGTACCCGGGCATGGCAGGGGGGCTCGACAGCGCCCCCTGGAATGGTGTCCGAAAACTTGGTCCATAAATCAAACATGCTTGCATATAATAATATGAAACTCGGTACACATATATATCTCATCGGGCCGAACAACTTTCGTGCTCTAAGTTTTACAAAAGCCCAACAGGAAGTCAACTATTATGGGTTGTTTGAAAAACGCATCCTCTGGAATTTGAAATACTCCTCCTAGAAAATTCGTCCAATCGCAACCAAACTCGGTGTGCATGAAGACAAGACATTGAGGATGCTAAATTGCGGACGGATTTTTGATATCTCAAACGGTTTGGCCGTGGCGAGGAAACGAATTTATGGCGAGAAAAGAGAAACAGGAAGGGTGTTATAACTTCTGCATACATTGACTGATCTTGATAAAACTTCAGCAGTGTGTTCATGGTAAAAGGCCGATCACATGGATGTGACAATTGTGGGTCAAAGTTATAGCGCCACCAACTGGCAGCAGGAAGTGTGTCACTTTCAAAATGCTTTGAAATCCCCCTCTTATATTTACCCGATTTGCTTCAAACTTTATGTGTATAATGTAGACACACGGCAGATGTAGACCTGTGAAAGGATTATTGATATCTTAGATACTGTTGTCGTGGCAACGCATCAAACTTTAATATTCTTTTCAGATGCTTTTGAGACTCTTCACATGCTTGAAAATGCATGAAACTCCACAGACATATCACATTTATTATCCAGTAGACATGTGCAAAGTTTCAGAAACGGGCGTGGTGGAATGGCTCAGTAGTGCCACCTTTAGTCAAAAATGGGGGCTTAGTTTTTCATAGAATTACAAAACTTGGTATGTATATTGTTCTCATCAAACCAGACAACTTTCTAATTTACAGTTATTAGCTCAGACCATCAGAAAGTCAGATATTTTGGTTTGAATGTGGATTTTCTGGAGAATTTTCTCTCTCTGTCTCTTGTGTGTGTGTGTGTGTGGAGGGGGTGGGGGGGATTTGTCTATTCCATTTAATCTTTGTTTTTCAAGGTTTCAGGGGCTTTTGGGGCCCTTAACATGCTCAAAAACTCTTGAAACTTTGCACACAGGTCAGAGCCCACGGTCATCAGGGCCGGGCTGAAGCTGGTACCCGGGCGTGGCAGGGGGGCTCAACAGCACCCCCTTGAACACGGTCTGAAAACTTGGTCCATATATCAAAAACTCTTGCATGAATTAATATGAAACTCGGTACACATATAGATCTCATCGGGCCGAACAACTTCCGCACTCTAAATTATTAGCTCCGCCCAACAGGAAGTCTGCTATTATGGGTTGTTTGAAAAACGCATGCTGTGGAATTTGATGTACCCCTCCTAAAGAATTCATCCACTCGCCTCCAAACTCGGTCAGCATGAAGTCAAGACATTGAGGATTCTAAATTGCGGATGGATTTTTGATATCTCGAACAGTTTGGCAGTGGCGAGGAAACAAATTTATGGCGAGAAAAGAGAAACACGAAGTGTTATAACTTCTGCATACATTAACTGATCTTGATGAAACTTCAGCAGTGTGTTCATGGTAAGAGGCCGGTCAGATGGATGTAACTATTGTGAGTCAAAGTTATAGCGCCACCAACTGGTAGCAGGAAGTGTGTCACTTTCAAAATGCTTTTGACAAAAGTGGGGGGGTTACTTTTACCCACAGTTACAAAAATCAGGACGCATATTGGTCTCATCGAGCCGGACAACTTTCTAATTTACAGTCATTAGCTCCGAGCAACAGGAAGTCAGATATTTTGGTTTGAATGTGGATTTTTTGGATATGTCAGACTCTGAGTTTTTAGTTACTCCTCTTAAGTGGTTTATTTTATTCACACCAAACTTTTTCAACATGATAAAAATACATTAAAGATATATATATATATATATATATATATATATATATATATATATAAATATAGCTGCGAGCAGCGATGAAGGGCCAAAGCCGGTGGTACCGCCACCCCGGTGCCTTTAGGTAACTAAAGGCACCGGGGTTGCGGTGCCACCGGCTTGGGCCCGTAATCGCTGCTCGCAGCTATATTTATTATTATTATTATTTTTCTGTCAAACTTTTGGGCACTTTTGAGACCCTTAACGTGCTCGAAAACTCTTGAAACTTTGCACACGGGTCAGAACCCGCGGCCATCAGGGCCGGGCTGAAGCTGGTACCCGGGCGTGGCAGGGGGGCTCGACAGCGCCCCCTTGAACGGGGTCCGAAAACTTGGTCCATAAATCAGACACGCTTGCATGTAATAATATGAAACTCGGTACACATATAGATCTCATCGGGCCGAACAACTTTCGTACTTTTACTTTTTATGCCAGCCCAACAGGAAGTCGGCTATTATGGGTTGTTTTGAAACGCATGCTGTGGAATTTAATGTACTCCTCCTAGAGAATTCATCCAATCGCCTCCAAACTCGGTCAGCATGAAGTCAAGACATTGAGGATGCTAAATTGCGGACGGATTTTTGATATCTCGAACGGTTTGGCCGTGGCAAGGAAACGAATTTATGGCGAATAAGGAACACAGGAAGTGTGTTATAACTTCAGCATACACTATCTGATCTTGATGAAACTTCAGCAGTGTGTTCGTTGTAAGAGGCCAAACACAAGGATGTGACTATTGTGAGTCAAAGTTATAGCGCCACCAACTGGCAGCAGGAAGTGTGTCACTTTCAATATGCTTTGAAATCACTCTCTTATTTTTACCCGATTTGCTTCAAACTTTATGTGTATAATGTAGATACACGGCAGATGTAGACCTGTGAAAGGATTATTGATATCTTAGATACTGTTGCCATGGCAACGCATCGAACTTTAATATTCTTTTGTGATGCTTTTGAGACTCTTAGCATGCTTGAAATTGGATGAATCTCGACAGACACATCACATTTATTAGCCAGTAGACATGTGCAAAGTTTCAGAAACGGGCGTGGTGGAATGGCTCAGTAGCGCCACCTTTAGTCAAAAATGGGGGCTTAGTTTTTCCTAGAATCACAAAAATCGGTATGTATATTGTTCTCATCGAGCCGGACAACTTTCTAATTTAGAGTTATTAGCTCCGACCAACAGGAAGTCAGATATTTTGGTTTGAATGTGATTTTTTGGAGAATTCTCTCTCTCTCTCTCTCTCTCTCTGTATCTGTGTCTCTGTGTGTGTGTGTGGGGTGCGGGGGATTTGTCTGTTAGAAGAAAGTTGCTTTTATAATTGTTTTTCAAGGTTTCAGGGTCTTTTGGGGCCCTTAACGTGCTCGAAAACTCTTGAAACTTTGCACACAGGTCAGAACCCACGGCCATCAGGGCCGGGATGAAACTGGTACCTGGGCGTGGCAGGGGGGCTGGACAGCGCCCCCTTGAACGGGGTCTGAAAACTTGGTCCATATATCAAACACGCTTGCATGAATTAATATGAAACTTGGTACACATATAGATCTCATCAGGCCGAACAACTTCCGCACTCTAAATTATTAGCTCCGTCCAACAGGAAGTCTGCTATTATGGGTTGTTTGAAAAACGCATGCTGTGGAATTTGATGTACTCCTCCTAGAGAATTCATCCAATCACCTCCAAACTCGGTCAGCATGAAGTCAAGACATTGAGGATGCTAAATTGCGGACGGATTTTTGATATCTCGAACGGTTTGGCCGTGGCGAGGACACGAATTTATGGCGAGAAAAGAGAAACACGAAGTGGTATAACTTCTGCACACATTAACTGATCTTGATGAAACTTCAGCAGTGCGTTCGTGGTAAGAGGCTGATCAGATGGATGTAACTATTGTGAGTCAAAGTTATAGCGCCACCAACTGGCAGCAGGAAGTGTGTCACTTTCAACATGCTTTTGAAAAAAGTGGGGGGTTAGTTTTACCAACAGTTACAAAAATCATAATATATATTGGTCTCACCGAGCCGGACAACTTTCTAATTTACAGTTATTAGCTCAGAGCAAAAGGAAGTCAGATATTTTGGTTTGAATGTGGATTTTTTGGATATTTCAGACTCTGAGTTTTTAGCTACTCTTCCTAACTGGTTTATTTTATTCACACCAAACTTTTTCAAAATGATGAAAATACATTAAAGATGCTAAATTGTGAACGGATATTAAACATCTCAAACGGTTTTGCTATAGTGAGGGACTAAAGTAATGTACAAAAAGGAAACTAAAAGCCTCATCTTCTAAAAATGTAATTAAAAACCATTTATTTCTATAAAAAAGTATACAAATATCACAACTAAACCCATTTTATTCTTTTTTTTTCAATTTAATAATTATTTATAAGTTTAAAAATAGTAATTGTACTATTTAGTCCCATAAAAGTCAAGTCATACATAGGGCTATACTGCCCTCTTGTGTTCAAAATCAGGTAGGCCTATTGTATCTACATAAAAATATACTAGGTTTGTGACGGTGAGAATATTTTACCACCGGTTAATCGACGTGTGACACCGCTGGGGGCTTTTGAATCGCCAACTTAAAAACGAAAGTAAAATATGCTCGTCCGCACTGACATTGATAGTGGTTGAGCGAGCGTTTCAAATGAATTCCTATGGAAGTAGGAATTAATTGAAAAACGTTCACTCTGTTCTGCTCGTTCCTCGCCGTGGATGCGCACCGTTATGAATGCCCGTGCAGCCATGAGCATTTTAGTTTCATTTTAAAATTAGCGCCTTTCGGGGGGTGGATTGCTTGAAATTATTTTACAAAAGCACAATGTTGTGTTTTATTGCGACTGTACACAAATATAAGTTAACACTTTGCAGTTTGAATGTCGTCCTGTATAATGACGGAGTATGTTTTTATGTGTCCACTGTTCAATCGCGCCCACGCAACACACACACACACACACACACACACACACACACACGGTTTACTATCTTTGTGGTGACTCTCCATAGACTTAATGGTTTTTATACTGTACAAACTGTATATTCTATCTCCTCACACTAACCCTACCCCTAAACCTACCTATCCCAGAAAATTTTCAGCATTTTTACATTTCCAAAAAAACTCATTCTGTATGATTTATAAGCTTGTTTACCCATGGGGACCTCTATTTAGGTCCCCACTGTGACACGAGTCCCCATGAATCTGTGTGCATTCAGGTTGAAGTCCCCACCGGGATAGAAAAACATGAACACACATACACACACACACACACACACACACACACACACACACACACACACACACACACACACACACACACACACACACACACACACACTCCAGCATTGCAATCTTGACATCACAGCCTGTCCATTATAGTCTTAATAAAATATATTAATAAAATAGTCAACCTAACCTATTAAAATCACACTGCTCTGTTTAAATAGTCAGTAGTACAATTTGTACCATTCACTGTAAGCATCGCTCCACTGTGATGTTTCCAAGCACATTTTTGCGTGTGTGAAGAGGATGATTTTTTCCGTCGATATTGGAACACAAGTGAAGTACAAAGCCTATAATAAAGAATAGTTTAGCATCCAAATACATCGCAAATGTTGAAACATTTTGATTCTAATGAGAGGGTTATGTGAGCCCAACACTGCTTACTTTCATTTTTATTTTGATATTACATTTAAAGGATTTGTTGTGGAATATTTTGAGTGTATCATAAAATCAGAATAAGGTAAGACAAGTAATATTTTCTGTCTTTTATATATATATATATATATATATTTTTTTTTTTTTACTTTTTTTTTTTTTTTTTAAGTGTGTATATATACAGTATATATATATATATATATATTTTTTGTAAGTGACAAGACAGAGAATACTACTTGTCTGATATACTGCCCTGATATACTGCCCCCCCCCCACACACACACACACACACATTCCAGCATTACAATCTTGACATCGCAGCCTGTTCATTATAGCCTCAATAAAATATAATAATAAAATAAAATATAGCTGCGAGCAGCGATGGAGGGCCCAAGCCGGTGGCACCGCCACCCCAGTGCCTTTAGTTACCTAAAGGCACCAGGGTGGCGGTGCCGCCGGCTTGGGCCCTCCATCGCTGCTTGCAGCTATATTTATATATATATATATATATATATATATATATATATATATATATATATATGTAACAAAAGATATATACATTATATATATATATCAGACAAGTAATATTCTCTGTCTTGTCACTTCACAAAAAAAATGGTACAAATTGTACTACTGACTATTTAAACAGAGTAGAGTAATTTTGATATGTTAGGTTAACTATTTTATTATTATTTTATTAGGGCTATAATGAACAGGCTGCGATGTCAAGATTGCAATGCTGGAGTGTGTGTGTGAGTGTGTGTGTGTGTGTGTGGCGTGGCGTGGCGTGGGCGTGATTGAACAGTGGAGACATAAAAATATACTTTATGGTGCTAACTTTAAAATTAAACTAAAATGCTCACGGCTGCACGGGCATTCATAATTGTGCGCATCCACAGCGAGGAACAAGCAGAGAAGAGCAAAAGTTTTTTAGTTCATTCCTACTTCCATAGGAATTCATTGAAAACGCTCGCTCTGCTCCCCACCATTATCAATGTCAGTGCGGACGAACATATTTTACTTTCGTTTTTAAGTTAGCGATTCAAAAGCCCCCAGCGGTGTCACACGTCGATTAACCGGTGGTAAAATTATATTCTCACTGTCACATACCTAGTATAGGCCGCCTACCTGAAAGAGAATTTAGCTTGCCCGACCATAGTAGCCTGATTAGAACGTCAATGACAAAAAAATAACTTGGGAATCACTAAAACGAGAGATTATTCTAATTATATTACATTAATTTTAAGTTGCAATCAACAGTTGCTAATAAATGTATTACTGATCAATGGTAACAAGGTTGCGCTGCTGAGGCTCGTGCAGCTTCTCCAGGAGAAATGTAAACAAATGAGCGCAGCACACAAAAAAGAAACCCAGTTAACAACATACTGACTATAAAAATTACAAATATGGAGTTTTTATATATTTTATAAAATATGATAAGAGCAACCTCACTTGACGAGTAGGCTATGTTTCCTGAATACAATCACGATTGAAACTGCGACATTGATTTCATCAACAGGTTAATAAACAGTTACAATTAAGTCACTTACATTTTAGATGCAATATTGACTGTTTTTGTTCTGTTTCAGCAGCAAAAATAGTTAAGCCAAGATCACAGCAGAACCATCGCGCATCTCACAGCAACTTGTTTTCTCATTACTGAATGATTCAGCATTTTGAAAGAATCGGTTGACTCAAAGATTCAATGACCAATCCATAAACATTTGTCTCAATCATGAATGACTCTGTCATTCGAACGAATCGTTTGAACGAATTAATTAATGACTCGCTCATTAAGACGGTCGCCTGGCGACACATAATGGTGGTTTAGTGTTATGTTTAAAAGTATCATTCTTTCCAACGTGTGTGTACCATTATCAATGTCCGTGCGGACGTCTTTACTTTCACTTTTATATTAGCGATTTAAAAGCACCCGCTCATGTCACACGTCGATTAACCGATGGGAAAATATCCTCACAGTCATATACCTAATACATTTATATTTAAATACAATATGGGCCTACCTAGTAAAAAGTTTTATATACTATTTTGATATCCTTTTGGACACAAGAGGGCAGTATAGCCCTATGTTTGCTTTTTTGTTGAAACAAATAGCACTAAATAGCCTGTTTATAACTTTTTCATACTTCTTGAATTGCAAAAACAGAATAAAATGAGTTTAGTTCTAATATTTGTATAATTTTATATAGAAATAAATGGTGTGTAATTACGTTTTTAGAAGATATAAGGCTTTTAGTGTTTCCTTTTTTGACATGACTTTAATCCCTCGCCATAGCAAAACCGTTTGAGATATTTATTATCTGTTCACAATTTAGCATCTTTAATGTATTTTCATCATGTTGAAAAAGTTTGGTGGGAATAAAATAAACCACTTAAGCGGAGTGGGTAAAAATTCAGAGGATGATTTTGCAAACAAATCCACATTCAAACCAATATATCTGACTTCCTGTTGGTCAGAGCTAATAACTGTAAATTAGAAAATTGTCCGGTTCGATGAGAACAATATACGTACTGATTTTTGTAATTGTGGGTAAAACTAACCCCCCCCCCCCACACTTTTGTCAAAAACATGTTTAAAGTGACACACTTCCTGCTGCCAGTTGGTGGCGCTATAACTTTGACTCACAATAGTTACAACCATCTTATCGGCCTCTTACCACGAACACACTGCTGAAGTTTCATCAAGATCAGTTAGCGTATGCAGAAGTTATACTACTTCGTGTTTCTCTTTTCTCGCCATAAATTCGATTCTTCGCTACGGCCAAACCGTTCGAGATATCAAAAATCTGTCCGCAATTTAGCATCCTCAGTGTCTTGACTTCATGCACACCGAGTTTGATGGGGATGGGATGAATTCTCTAGGAGGAGTACTTCACATTCCACAGCAAGCGTTTTCCAAACAACCTATAATAGCCGACTTCCTGTTGGGCGGAGCTAATAACTTAGAGTGCAGAAGTTGTTTGGCCCGATGAGATCTATATGTGTACCGAGTTTCATATTGTTACTTGCAAGCGTGTTTGATATATGGACCAAGTTTTCAGACCTTGTCCAAGGGGGCGCTGTTGAGCCCCCCTGCCACGCCCGGGTACGAGCTTCAGCCCGGCCCTGATGACCCTGGGCTCTGACCTGTGTGAAAAGTTTCAAGAGTTTTTGAGCATGTTAAGGGCCCCAAAAGCCCCTGAAACCTTGAAAAACAAGGATCGGCCTATAGTTGCTTAATATGGTCTTATCCAGATTGTTCTTTTTCAGGAGGGGCTTGACAACTGCAGTTTTCAGGGAGTTTGGAAAACTCCCAGAGAGAAGTGAGGCATTTACCAGTTCTAGAAGATCTGCTTCTAAACTGTTTAACACACTTTTGAAAAATGATGTGGGAAGTGTGTCAAGAGCGCAGGTTGATGTTTTAAGGTGCTGTACGGTTTCTTCCAAAATTTTGCCATCAATTTCTTTGAAATCAGACATAGTAACTACTTTCTCAGGCGGTTTGATCTGTCTGATCTTGTCTGAGGTTATGACTGTAAATTAGAAAGTTGTCCGGCTTGATGAGAACAATACACCTACCAAATTTTGTGATTGTAGGAAAAACTAAGCCCCCATTTTTGACTAAAGGTGGCGCTACTGAGCCATTCCACCACGCCCGTTTCTGAAACTTTGCACATGTCTACTGGATAATAAATGTGATGTGTCTGTCGAGTTTCATGCATTTTCAAGCATGTGAAGAGTCTCAAAAGCATCCGAAAAAATATTAAAGTTTGATGCGTTGCCACGGCAACAGTATCTAAGATATCAATAATCCTTTCACAGGTCTACATTTGCCGTGTGTCTACATTATACACATACATTTTTAAGCAAATCGGGTAAAAATAAGAGGGTGATTTCAAAGCATTTTGAAAGTGACACACTTCCTGTTGCCAGTTGGTGCTGCTATAACTTTGACTCACAATAGTCACATCCTTGTGTTCGGCATCTTATAATGAATACACTGCTGAAGTTTCATCAAGATCAGATAATGTATGCTGAAGTTATAATACACTTCCTGTGTCCCTTATTCGCCATAAATTCGTTTCCTTGCCACGGCCAAACCGTTCGAGATATCAAAAATCCATCCGCAATTTAGCATTTAGGGTCGGGTACCAGCTTCAGCCCGGCCCTGATGGCCGCGGGTTCTGACCTGAGTGCAAGATTTCAAGAGTTTGAGCATGTTAAGTGCCCCAAAAGTGCCCGAAAGGTTGACAAAATAACAATAATAATAATAAATATAGCTGCGAGCAGCGATTGCGGGCCCAAGCCGGTGGCACCGCCACCCTGGTGCCTTTAGTTACACTAAAGGCACCGGGGTGGCGGTGTCACCGGCTTGGGCCCTCCATCGCTGCTCGCAGCTATATTTATATATATATATATATATATATATGTATATATATATATATATATATATATATATATATATATATATATATAAATAATATTATACAAGTAATATTCTCTGTCTTGTCACTTTAAAATATATATATATATATAAAATACAGAAGACGATTTTGCAAATAAATCCACATTCAAACCAAAATATCTGACTTCCTGTTGGTCAGAGCTAATGACTGTAAATTAGAAACTTGTCCGGCTCGATGAGACCAATATATGAACTGATTTTTGTAACTGTGGGTAAAAGTAACCCCCCCCCCATTTTGTCAAAAGCATTTTGAAAGTGACACAGTTCCTGTTGCCAGTTGGTGGCGCTATAACTTTGACTCACAATAGTTACATCCATCTGACCGGCCTCTTACCACGAACACACTGCTGAAGTTTCATCAAGATCAGTTAATGTGTGCAGAAGTTATAACACTTCGTGTCTCTCTTTTCTCGCCATAAATTTGTTTCCTCGCCACGGCCAAACCGTTCGAGATATCAAAAATCCGTCCGCAATTTAGCATCCTCAATGTCTTGACTTCATGCACACCGAGTTTGGTGGGGATGGGATGAATTTTCTAGGAGAAGTATTTCACATTCCACAGCAAGCGTTTTCCAAACAACCCATAATAGCCGACTTCCTGTTGGGCTGGCGTGAAACTTGACAGAGGGAAAGTTGTTCGGCCCGATGAGATCTATAAGTGTACCGAGTTTCATATTAATTCATGCAAGCGTGTTTGATATATGGACCAAGTTTTCAGACCCCGTTCAAGGGGGCGCTGTTGAGCCCCCCTGCCACGCCCGTTTCTGAAACTTTTCACATGTCTACTGGCTAATAAATGTGATGTATCTGTCGAGTTTCATCCGATTTCAAGCATGCTAAGAGTCTCAAACGCATCCGAAAAGAATATTAAAGTTTGATGCGTTGCCACGGCAACAGTATCTAAGATATCAATAATCCTTTCACAGGTCTACATCTGCCGTGTGTCTACATTATACACATAAAGTTTGAAGCAAATCGGGTAAACATAAGAGGGTGACTTCAAAGAATTTTGAAAGTGACACACTTCCTGCTGCCAGTTGGTGGCGCTATAACTTTGACTTACAATATTCACATCAGTGTCATCGGCCTCTGACAACGAACACACTGCGGAAGTTTCAGCAAGATCAGTTAATGTATGCTGAAGTTATAATACACTTCCTGTGTCCCTTATTCGCCATAAATTCATTTCCTCACCACGGCCAAACCGTTTGAGATATCAAAAATCCGTCCGCAATTTAGCATCCTCAATGTCTTGACTTCATGCTGACCGAGTTTGGAGGCGATTGGATAAATTCTCTAGGAGGAGTACATCAAATTCCATAGCATGCATTTCCAAACAACCCATAATAGCCGACTTCCTGTTGGGCTGGCGTAAAACTTAGAGCACGAAAGTTGTTCGGCCCGATGAGATCTATATGTTTATTGAGTTTCATATTATTACATGCAAGCGTGTCTGATTTATGGACCAAGTTTTCGGACCCCGTTCAAGGGGGCGCTGTTGAGCCCCCCGCCACGCCCGGGTACCAGCTTCAGCCCGGCCCTGATGGCCGCAGGTTCTGACATGTGTGCAAAGTTTCAAGAGTTTTTGAGCATGTTAAGGGCCCCAAAAGTGCCCGAAAGGTTGACCAAAAAAAAAAAAAAAAAAAAAAATAGCTGCGAGCAGCGATTACGGGCCCAAGCCGGTGGCACCGCAACCCCGGTGCCTTTAGTTACCTAGGCACCAGGGTGGCGGTACTGCCGGCTTTGGCCCTTCATCGCTGCTCGCAGCTATATATATATATATAAATATATAAAAGACAGAAAATATTACTTGACTTACCTTATTCTGATTTTATGATACACTCAAAATATTCCACAACAAATCCTTTAAATTTAATGTAAAAATAAAAATTAAAGTAAGCAGTGTTGGGCTCACGTAACCCTCCCATTAGAATCAAAATGTTTCAACATTTGCGATGTATTTGGATGCTAAACTATTCTTTATTATAGGCTTTGTTCTTCACTCGTGTTCCAATATCGATGGAAAAAATCATCCTCTTCACACGCGCAAAAATGTGCTTGGAAACATCACAGTGGAGCGGTGCTTACTGTGAATGTACGAATTGTACTACTGACTATTTAGAGCAGTGTAATTTGTATATGTTAGGTTGACTATTTTATTATTATATTTTATTAAGGCTATAATGGACAGGCTGCGATGTCAAGATTGCAATGCTGGAATGTGTGTGTGTGTGTGTGTGTGTGTGTGTGTCTGTGTGTGTGTGTGTGTTCATGTTTTTCTATCCCGGTAGGGACTTCAACCTGAATGCACACAGACTCATGGGGACTCGTGTCACAGTGGGGACCTAAATAGAGGTCCCCATGGGTAAACAAGCTTATAAATCATACAGAATGAGTTTTTTTGGAAATGTAAAAATGCAGAAAGTTTTCTGGGATAGGTAGGTTTAGGGGTATGGTTAGTGTGAGGAGATAGAATATACAGTTTGTACAGTATAAAAACCATTAAGTCTATGGAGCCTGGACCCGATGACAACGCAGTGCTGAAGTGCCAACTAGTCTCTCCCTATGGAGGATCCCTTTACCACTCTACAGATAAAGCGTCGTTGGGAAACTCAATTCGCGTATCTACCCCGAATTGATAAAATAAAATAAGATTCTGTATCAAAATTTATAAGGAAAGACCAGTACTTTGTTTAGGCTTGGTTTGTAGGGAATTACAAACCTGCGTACATATATTCAAACGCACATAACTATAGAACCAATTCTTAATGCGCATGTGACCGCCATCAGCGTTTCTCACAGGTTCGCGTTTAAAGTCTATGTAGAGAGAATTGTGTCGTCTTAGTGGCCCCTAATTTAATAACAAATGATTGTTGCGACGGAAGCGAATCAATCATAACTAACCTTAGCTGGAAAATAACTTTACTAAAGAACCGCTATAAAGCCAAAACAATCTCTGTTACCATAAATTATAAGTTTATCTCTGTAAAGCTGCTTTGAAACAATCTACATTGTTAAAAGCGCTATATAAATGAAGATGACTTGACTTGACTATGGAGAGTCCCCACAAAGATAGTAAACCGTGTGTGTGTGTGTGTGTGGCGTGGGCGCGATTGAACAGTGGACACATAAAAACATACTCCGTCATTATACAGGACGACATTCAAACTGTGTTAACTTATATTTGTGTACAGTCGCAATAAAACACAACATTGTGCTTTTGTAAAATAATTTCAAGCAATCCACCCCCCGAAAGGCGCTAATTTTAAAATGAAACTAAAATGCTCATGGCTGCACGGGCATTCATAACGGTGTGCATCCACGGCGAGGAACGAGCAGAACAGAGTGAACGTTTTTCAGTTAATTCCTACTTCCATAGGAATTCATTTGAAATGCTCGCTCAACCACTATCAATGTCAGTGCGGACGAGCATATTTTACTTTCATTTTTAAGTTGGCGATTCAAAAGCCCCCAGCGGTGTCACACGTCGATTAACCGGTGGTAAAATATTCTCCGCGTCACAAGCCTAGTATATTTTTATGTAGATACAATAGGCCTACCTGATTTTGAACACAAGAGGGCAGTATAGCCCTATGTATGACTTGACTTTTATGGGACTAAATAGTACAATTACTATTTTTAAACTTATAAATAATTATTAAATTGAAAAAAAAAAGAATAAAATGGGTTTAGTTGTGATATTTGTATACTTTTATATAGAAATAAATGGTTTTTAATTAAATTTTTAGAAGATGAGGCTTTTAGTGTTTCCTTTTTGTACATTACTTTAGTCCCTCACTATAGCAAAACCGTTTGAGATGTTTAATATCCGTTCACAATTTAGCATCTTTAATGTATTTTCATCATTTTGAAAAAGTTTGGTGTGAATAAAATAAACCAGTTAGGAAGAGTAGCTAAAAACTCAGAGTCTGAAATATCCAAAAAATCCACATTCAAACCAAAATATCTGACTTCCTTTTGCTCTGAGCTAATAACTGTAAATTAGAAAGTTGTCCGGCTCGGTGAGACCAATATATATTCTGATTTTTGTAACTGTTGGTAAAACTAACCCCCCCACTTTTTTCAAAAGCATGTTGAAAGTGACACACTTCCTGCTGCCAGTTGGTGGCGCTATAACTTTGACTCACAATAGTTACATCCATCTGATCAGCCTCTTACCACGAACACACTGCTGAAGTTTCATCAAGATCAGTTAATGTGTGCAGAAGTTATACCACTTCGTGTTTCTCTTTTCTCGCCATAAATTCGTGTCCTCGCCACGGCCAAACCGTTCGAGATATCAAAAATCCGTCCGCAATTTAGCATCCTCAATGTCTTGACTTCATGCTGACCGAGTTTGGAGGTGATTGGATGAATTCTCTAGGAGGAGTACATCAAATTCCACAGCATGCGTTTTTCAAACAACCCATAATAGCCGACTTCCTGTTGGGCGGAGCTAATAACTTAGAGTGCGGAAGTTGTTCGGCCTGATGAGATCTATATGTGTACCGAGTTTCATATTAATTCATGCAAGCGTGTTTGATATATGGACCAAGTTTTCGGACCCCGTTCAAGGGGGCGCTGTCGAGCCCCCCTGCCACGCCCAGGTACCAGCTTCAGCCCGGCCCTGATGGCCGCAGGTTCTGACCTGTGTGCAAAGTTTCAAGAGTTTTCGAGCACGTTAAGGGCCCCAAAAGACCCTGAAACCTTGAAAAACAATTATAAAAGCAACTTTCTCTTAACAGACAAATCCCCCGCACCCCACACACACACACAGAGACACAGATACAGAGAGAGAGAGAGAGAGAGAGAGAATTCTCCAAAAAATCACATTCAAACCAAAATATCTGACTTCCTGTTGGTCGGAGCTAATAACTCTAAATTAGAAAGTTGTCCGGCTCGATGAGAACAATATACATACCGATTTTTGTGATTCTAGGAAAAACTAAGCCCCCATTTTTGACTAAAGGTGGCGCTACTGAGCCATTCCACCACGCCCGTTTCTGAAACTTTGCACATGTCTACTGGCTAATAAATGTGATGTGTCTGTCGAGATTCATCCAATTTCAAGCATGCTAAGAGTCTCAAAAGCATCAAAAAAGAATATTAAAGTTTGATGTGTTGCCATGGCAACAGTATCTAAGATATCAATAATCCTTTCACAGGTCTACATCTGCCGTGTGTCTACATTATACACATAAAGTTTGAAGCAAATCGGGTAAAAATAAGAGAGTGATTTCAAAGCATTTTGAAAGTGACACACTTCCTGCTGCCAGTTGGTGGCGCTATAACTTTGACTCACAATAGTCGCATCCTTGTGTTCGGCCTCTTACAACGAACACACTGCTGAAGTTTCATCAAGATCAGATAATATATGCTGAAGTTATAACACACTTCCTGTGTCCCTTATTCGCCATAAATTCGTTTCCTTGCCACGGCCAAACCGTTCGAGATATCAAAAATCCGTCCGCAATTTAGCATTCTCAATGTCTTGACTTCATGCCGACCGAGTTTGGAGGCAAATGGATGAATTTCCTAGGAGGAGTACATCAAATTCCACAGCATGCGTTTCAAAACAACCCATAATAGCCGACTTCCTGTTGGGTTGGCGTAAAACTTAGAGCACAAAAGTTGTTCGGCCCGATGAGATCTATATGTGTACCGAGTTTCATATTATTACATGCAAGCGTGTCTGATTTATGGACAAGTGTTCGGATCCCGTTCCAGGGGGCGCTGTCGAGGCCCCCTGCCACGCCCGGGTACCAGCTTCAGCCCGGCCCTGATGGCCGCGGGTTCTGACCTGTGTGCAACATTTCAAGAGTTTTCGAGCATGTTAAGGGCCCCAAAAGTGCCCGAAAGGTTGACAAAATAATAATAATAATAATAAATATAGCTGCGAGCAGCGATTACGGGCCCAAGCCGGTGGCACCGCAACCCCGATGCCTTTAGTTACCTAAAGGCACTGGGGATGGCGGTGCCGGCGACTTTGGCCCTCCATCGCTGCTCGCAGCTATATTTATATATATATATATATATATATATATATATATACAGTATATATATGTATGTATGTGTGTGTGTGTGTGTATATATATATACACATATATATAAATATATATATGTATATATAAATATCCATTTATATATATATATATATATATATATATATATATATATATATATATATATATATTTATATATTTATATATATATATATATATATATATATATATATTATAAGACAGAAAATATTACTTGTCTTACCTTATTCTGATTTTATGATACACTCAAAATATTCCACAACAAATCCTTTAAATTTAATGTAAAAATAAAAATGAAAGTATGCAGTGTTGGTCTCACGTAACCCTCTCATTAGAATCAAAATGTTTCAACATTTGCAATGTATTTGGATGCTAAACTATTCTTTATTATATGCTTTGTACTTCACTTGTGTTCCAATATCGATGGAGAAAATCATCCTCTTCACACGCGCAAAAATGTGCTTGGAAACATCACAGTGGAGCGGTGCTTACTGTGAATGGTACAAATTGTACTACTGACTATTTAAACAGAGCAGTGTAATTTGTATATGTTAGGTTGACTATTTTATTATTATATTTTATTAGGGCTATAATGAACAGGCTGCAATTCTGGAATGTGTGTGTGTGTGTGTGTGTGTGTGTGTGTGTGTGTGTGTGTGTGTGTGTGTGTGTGTGTGTGTGTGTGTGTGTGTGTGTGTGTGTGTGTGTGTGACGCGGTTGCGATTGAACAGTGGACACATAAAGACATAAATAAAATGTTTTAGTTCATTCGTACTTCCATAGGAATACATTGAAAATGCTCGCTCTACTCCGCACCATTATCAATGTCTGTGCGGACGTCTGTATTTTACTTTCGCTTTTAAGTTAGCGATTTAAAAGCCTTCAGTGGTGTCACACGTCGATTAACTGGTGGGAAAATTTTATCACAGTCAGATCCCAAATATATTTATATATAAATACAATAGGCCTACCTGAAAGAAAATTTTACTTGCCCGACCAGAGTATAGCCTGGTTAGAACGTCAATAACAAAAAAATAACTTGGGAATCACTAAAAAGAGAGATTATTCTAATTGCATTACATTCATTTTAAGTTGCAATCAACAGTTAATTATAAATGTACTGATCAATGGTAACAAGGTTGCACTGCTGAGGCTCATGCAGCTTCTCCAGGAGAATTGTAAACAAATGAGCGCAGCACACAAAAAAGCAACCCAGTTAACAACATACTGACTATAAAAATGACAAATATGGAGTTTTTATATATTTTATAACATATGATAGAGTTAAGCAACCTCACTTGACGAGTAGGCAACTATTTCCTGAATACAATCACGATTGAAACTGTGACATTGATTTCATACAGCAGGTTAATAAACAGTTACAATTAAGTCACTTACATTTTAGATGCAATATTGACTGTTTTTGTTCTGTTTCAGCAGGAAAAATAGTTAAACAAAGATCACAGCAGAACCATCGCGCATCTCACAGCAACTTGTTTTCTCATTACTGAATGATTCAGCATTTTGAAACGAATCGGTTGACTCAAAGATTCAATGGTCAATCCATAAAGATCTGTCTCAATCATGAATGACTCAGTCATTTGAACGAATCGTTTGAACGAATGAATCAATAACTCGCTCATTAAGATGGTCGCCTGGCGACACCTAATGGCGGTTTAGTGTTATGTTTAAAAGTATCATTCTTTCCAACGTGCACCATTATCAATGTCCGTGCGGACGTCCGTTTTTTACTTTCACTTTTATATTAGCGATTTAAAAGCACCCGCTCGTGTCACACGTCGATTAACCGATGGGAAAATATCCTCACAGTCATATACCTAATACATTTATATTTAAATACAATAGGCCTACCTAGTAAAACGTTTTATATACTATTTTGATATCCTTTTGGACACAAGAGGGCAGTATAGCCCTATGTTTGCTTTTTTGTTGAACCAAATAGCACTAAATAGCCTGTTTTTAACTTTTTCATACTCCTTGAATTGCAAAAACAGAATAAAATGGGTTTAGTTCTAATATTTGTATAATTTTAAATAAAAATAAATGGTGTATAATTACATTTTTAGAAGTTATGAGATGTTTCCTGCTTCCTTTTTGACATTAATTTAATCCCTCGCCATAGCAAAACCGTTTGAGATATTCAATATCCGTTTACAATTTAGCATCATTAATATATTTTTATCATGTTGAAAAAGTTTGGTGGGAATAAAATAAACCTTTTAGGAGGAGTAATTAAAAACTCAGAGGCTGATTTAGCAAAAAATCCATATTCAGACCAAAATATCTGACTTCCTGATGGCCGGAGCTGATGAATGTAAATTAGAAAGTTGTCCGGCTTCATGAGAACAATATACAAATTATTTTTTTTTTCACTTTATTTAAAACTAACCCCCCCACTTTTGTCAAAAGCATGTTGAAAGTGACACACTTCCTGCTGCCAGTTGGTGGCACTATAACTTTGACTCACAATAGTTACATCCATCTGATCGGCCTCTTACCACGAACACACTGCTGAAGTTTCATCAAGATCAGTTAATGTATGCAGAAGTTATTCCACTTCGTGTTTCTCTTTTCTCGCCATAAATTCGATTCCTCGCCACGGCCTTACCGTTCGAGATATCAAAAATCCGTCCGCAATTTAGCATCCTCAATGTCTTGACTACATGCACACCGAGTTTGGAGGGGACATGGTGAATTTTCTAGGAGGAGTACTCCACATTCCACAGCAAGCGTTTTCCAAACAACCCATAATAGCCGACTTCCTGTTGGGCTGGCGTGAAACTTGACAGAGGGAAAGTTGTTCGGCCCGATGAGATCTATATGTGTACCAAGTTTCATATTAATTCAAGCAAGCGTGTTTGATAAATGGAACAAGTTTTCAGACCCCGTTCAAGGGGGCGCTGTTGAGCCCCCCTGCCACGCCCGTTTCTGAAACTTTTCACATGTCTACTGGCTATTAAGTGTTATGTGTCTGTCGAGTTTCATCCAATTTCAAGCATGCTAAGAGTCTCAAACGCATCCGGAAAGAACATTAAAGTTTGATGCGTTGCCACGGCAACAGTATCTAAGATATCAATAATCCTTTCACAGTTCTACATCTGCTGTGTATTTACATTATATACATAAAGTTTGAAGCAAATCGGGTAAAAATAAGAGGGTGACTTCAAAGCATTTTGAAAGTGACACACTTCCTGCTGCCAGTTGGTGGCGCTATAACTTTGACTCACAATAGTCACATCAATGTGATCGGCCTCTTACCACGAACACACTGCTGAAGTTTTATCAAGATCAGTCAATGTATGCAGAAGTTATAACACACTTCCTGTTTCTCTTTTCTCGCCATAAATTCGTTTCCTCGCCACGGCCAAACCGTTCGAGATATCAAAAATCCGTCCGCAATTTAGCATCCTCAATGTCTTGACTTCACGCTGACCGAGTTTGGTGGGGATCGGATGAATTCTGTAGGAGGAGTACATTAAATTCCACAGCATGCGTTTTTCAAACAACCCTAAATAGCCAACTTCCTGTTGGCCTGGCATAAAACTTAGAGCACGAAAGTTGTTCAGCCCGATGAGATCTATATGTGTACCGAGGTTCATATTAATTCATGCAAGAGTGTTTGATTTATGGACCAAGTTTTCAGACCCCGTTCAAGGGGGCGCTGTTGAGCCCGCCTGCCACGCCCGGGTACCAGCTTAAGCCCGGCCCTGATGGCCGCGGGTTCTGACCTGTGTGCAAAGTTTCAAGAGTTTTTGAGTATGTTAAGGGCCCCAAAAGTGCCCGAAAGGTTGACAAAAAATAATAATAAATATAGCTGCGAGCAGCGATTACGGGCCCAAGCCGGTGGCACCGCAACCCCGGAGCCTTTAGTTACCTAAAGGCACCGGGGATGGCGGTGCCGCCGGCTTTGGCCCTCCATCGCTGCTCGCAGCTATATTTATATATATATATACACACACACATATATTATATATATATATATATATATATATATAAATATCTATCTATCTATCTATCTATCTATCTATGTATATATATATATATACACACACACACACACACATACATATACATATACATATATATATATATATAAGACAGAAAATATTACTTGTCTTACCTTATTCTGATTTTATGATACACTCAAAATATTCCACAACAAATCCTTTAAATTTAATGTAAAAATAAAAACGAAAGTAAGCAGTGTTGGTCTCACGTAACCCTCTCATTAGAATCAAAATGTTTCAATATTTGCGATGTATTTGGATTCTAAACTATTCTTTATTATAGGCTTTGTACTTCACTCGTGTTCCAATATCGATGGAAAAAATCATCCTCTTCACACGCGTTTTTATGTTGGCGATTCAAAAGCCCCCAGCGGTGTCACACGTCGATTAACCGGTGGTAAAATATTCTCACCGTCACTAGTATATTTTTATGTAGATACAATAGGCCTACCTGATTTTGAACACAAGAGAGCAGTATAGCCCTATGTATGACTTGACTTTTATGGGACTAAATAGTACAATTACTATTTTTAAACTTATAAATATTTATTAGATTGAAAAAAAAGAATAAAATGGGTTTAGTTGTGATATTTTTATACTTTTATATAGAAATAAATGGTGTTTAATTACATTTTTAGAAGATGAGGCTTTTAGTTTCCTTTTTGTACATTACTTTAGTCCCTCACTATAGAAAAACCGTTTGAGATGTTTAATATCCGTTCACAATTTAGCATCTTTAATGTGTTTTCATCATGTTGAAAAAGTTTGGTGTGAATAAAATAAACCAGTTAGGAAGAGTAGCTAAATACTCAGAGTCTGAAATATCCAAAAAATCCACATTCAAACCAAAATATCTGACTTCCTTTTGCTCTGAGCTAATAACTGTAAATTAGAAAGTTGTCCGGCTCGATGAGACCAACATATATTGTGATTTTTTTTAACTGTTGGTAAAACTAACCCCCCCACTTTTGTCAAAAACATTTTGAAAGTGACACACTTCCTGCTGCCAGTTGGTGGCGCTATAACTTTGACTCACAATAGTTACATTCATCTGATCGGCCTCTTACCACGAACACACTGCTGAAGTTTCATCAAGATCAGTTAATGTATGCAGAAGTTATTCCACTTCGTGTTTCTCTTTTCTCGCCATAAATTCGTTTCCTCGCCACGGCCAAACCGTTCGAGATATCAAAAATCCGTCCACAATTTAGCATCCTCAATGTCTTGACTTCATGCACACCGAGTTTGGTGGGGATGGGATGAATTCTCTAGGAGGAGTACTTCACATTCCACAGCAAGCGTTTTCCAAACATCCCATAATAGCCGACTTCCTGTTGGGCTGGCGTGAAACTTGACAGAGGGAAAGTTGTTCGGCCTGATGAGATCTATATGTGTACCGAGTTTCATATTAATTCATGCAAGCGTGTTTGATATATGGACCAAGTTTTCAGACCCTGTTCAAGGTGGCGCTGTTGAACCCCCCTGCCACGCCCATTTCTGAAACTTTTCACATGTCTACTGGCTAATAAGTGTTATGTGTCTGTCGAGTTTCATCCAATTTCAAGCATGCGAAGAGTCTCAAAAGCATCCGAAAAGAATATTAAAGTTTGATGCGTTGCCGCGGCAACAGTATCTAAGATATAAATAATCCTTTCACAAGTCTACATCTGCCATGTATTTACATTATACACATAAAGTTTGAAGCAAATCGGGTAAAAATAAGAGGGTGATTTCAAAGCATTTTGAAAATGACAAACTTCCTGCTGCCAGTTGGTGGCGCTATAACTTTGACTCACAAAGGTCACATCTATGTGATCGGCCTCTTACAACGAATACACTGCTGAAGTTTCATCAAGATCAGTCAATGTATGCAGAAGTTATAACACACTTCCTGTGTCCCATTATTCGCCATAAATCCGTTTCCTCGCCACGGCCAAACCGTTCGAGATATCAAAAATCCGTCCGCAATTTAGCATCCTCAATGTCTTGACTTCATTCACACCTAGTTTGGTGGCGATCGGATGAATTCCCTAGTAGGAGTATTTCACATTCCATTGTATGCGTTTTCCAAACAACGTATAATAACCGACTTCCTTTTGGGCTGGTGTAAAACTTAGAGCACGAAAGTTGTTCGGCCCGATGAGATCTATATGTGGACTGAGTTTCATATTATTACATGCAAGCGTGTTTGATTTATGGACCAATTTTTCAGACACCATTCCAGGGGGCGCTGTCGAGCCCCCGTGCCACGCCCGGGTACCAGCTTCAGTCCGGCCCTGATGGCCGCAGGTTCTGACGTGTGTGCAAAATTTCAAGAGTTTTTGAGCATGTTAAGGGCCCCAAAAGTGCCCAAGAAGTAGAAAAAAATAATAATAATAATAATAATAATAATAATAATAAACAATAATCCTACCGAAAACAATAGGGCCTTCGCCCTTTCAGGGCTTGGGCCCTAAATATAGCTGCGAGCAGCGATTACGGGCCCAAGCCGGTGGCACCGCAACCCCGGTGCCTTTAGTTACCTAAAGGCACCGGGGTGGCGGTACCGCCGGCTTTGGCCCTTCATCGCTGCTCGCAGCTATATTTATATATATATATATATATATATATATATATATATATATATATATATATAAAGACCAAAAATATTGCTTGACTTACCTTATTCTGATTTTATGATACACTCAAAATATTCCACAACAAATCCTTTAAATTTAATGTAAAAATAAAAATGAAAGAAAGCAGTGTTGGGCTCACGTAACCCTCTCATTAGAATCAAAATGTTTCAACATTTGCAATGTATTTGGATGCTAAACTATTCTTTATTATAGGCTTTGTTCTTCACTCGTGTTCCAATATCGATGGAAAAAATCATCCTCTTCACAAGCGCAAAAATGTGCTTGGAAACACCACAGTGGAGCAGTGCTTACTGTGAATGTATGAATTGTACTACTGACTATTTAGAGCAGTGTAATTGTTATATGTTAGGTTGACTATTTTATTATTATATTTTATGAAGGCCATAATGAACAGGCTGCGATGTCAAGATTACAATGCTGGAATGTGTGTGTGTGTGTGTTCATGTTTTTCTATCCCGGTGGGGACTTCAACCTGAATGCATACAGACTCATGGGGACTCGTGTCACAGTGGGGACCTAAATAGAGGTCCCCATGGGTAAACAAGCTAATAGGGCTGGGCGATATGGCAGAAAACTGTATCACGATATATGTGTTTCATATCGGTCGATATCGATAATTATTGAATTTTTTTATAACATATTTAAAATAAGGACCAGTCCAGGAGACAAATATATTACATTTAAAGATTTTTTATTTTAAACTTAACCTACCTCTGATTATAATCCCATCAGTTATAAAGGCAGAAATGTCAACACGACCATGGAAAACTCAAAAGTCTAAAATCACAATGAACACTTAACAATTATCTCTTAACATTAAGGTGCAAAATTAAAGAATACGTAAGAAATGCTTTATAAAGGGGTGGGCGATATGGCAAAAATATAATATTACGATTTCTTTCTATAAATTCTATAAATCTATTTCTTTCTATTTTCTGTAAATTATACATTGATACTTATTAAAGCTATTAATAAAGTTATTAGTCAAGAGCAGTGAGTGATTTTTCTCTTTACATTTTGTTGTTTTATTAACATTAAAGGGATAGTTCTCCTAAAAATTCTAATTTTCATAATTTACTCTCTCACGTTGTTTTAAACTCGAATAAGTTTCTTTCTTCTGTTGAAAATAAAAGTTATTTGGAAGAATGACCAACAGTTGATGTACCCCAGTGACTTCCATAGTATATTTTTCTCCTATGGAAGTCAATGGGGACCAGCTACTGTTTGGATACCCACATTCTTCAAAATATTAATATTAGAAAATATTAGAAGGCAATTAATACAGGTTTGGAACAACATTAGAGTGCGTAAATAATGAGATAATTTTTATTTTTGGGTGAACTATCCCTTTAAGGACAAGCGGCAGCGTGTTTACTATTACTACTGTCTCTTTAAGAGCTGCGCGAGACGCGTCTATTATACACGCATTTGACAAGCAGATTCCTGACTTTTCCTGTTTTATCTAGTTACTAGAGAGTGAGTGCCTTTGTTCATGCAATCAAACTTGCTTTGCTGGTTTCTTCCGACGAAAAAAAAATAAAAATTATCGAACGTTTTATCGAACGCATTTTTTATTGATATTGATTACGTGTCTATCGCGATACATATCGTTATCGTTTTATCGCCCAGCCCTACTTATAAATCATACAGAATGAGTTTTTTTTGGAAATGTTAAAATGCAGAAAGTTTTCTGTGATAGGTAGGTTTAGGGGTAGGGTTAGTGTGAGGAGATAGCATATACAGTTTATACAGTATAAAAAAAATTAAGGCTATGGAGAGTCACCACAAAGATAATAAACCGTGTGTGTGTGTGTGTGTGTGTGTGTGTGTGTGTGTGTGTGTGTGTGGCGTGGGCGCGTTTGAACAGTGGACACATAAAAACATACTCCGTCATTATACAGGACGACATTCAAACTGCAAAGTGTTAACTTATATTTGTGTACAGTCGCAATAAAACACAACATTGTGCTTTTGTAAAATAATTTCAAGCAATCAACCCCCGAAAGGCGCTAATTTTAAAATTAAACTAAAATGCTCACAGCTGCACGGGCATTCATAACGGTGCGCGTCCACGGCGAGGAACGAGCGAGGAATGTTTTTCAGTTAATTCCTACTTCCATAGGAATTCATTTGAAATGCTTGCTCAACCACTATCAATGTCAGTGCGGACGAACATATTTTACTTTCGTTTTTAAGTTGGCGATTCAAAAGCCCCCAGTGGTGTCACACGTCGATTAACCGGTGGTAAAATATTCTCAAAGTCACATATTACCTAGTATATTTTTATATAGATACAATAGGCCTACCTGATTTTGAACACAAGAGGGCAGTATAGCCCTATGTATAAGGAGGAGTAACTAAAAACTCAAGAGTCTGAAATATCCAAAAAATCCACATTCAGACCAAAATATCTGACTTCCAGATGGCCGGAACTAATGAATGTAAATTAGAAAGTTGTCCGGCTTGATGAGTACAATATACAAACTATTTTTTTTTTACTGTAGTTAAAACTAACCTGCCCACTTTTGTCAAAAGCATGTTGAAAGTGACACACTTCCTGCTGCCAGTTGGTGGCGCTATAACTTTGACTCACAATAGTTACATCCATCTGATCGGCCTCTTACCACGAACACACTGCTGAAGTTTCATCAAGATCAGTTAATGTATGCATAAGTTATTCCACTTCGTGTTTCTCTTTTCTCGCCATAAATTCGTTTCCTCGCCACGGCCAAACCGTTCGAGATATCAAAAATCCGTCCGCAATTTAGAATCCTCAATGTCTTGACTTCATGCACACCGAGTTTGGTGGGGATTGGATGAATTCTCTAGGAGGAGTACTTCGCATTCCACAGCAAGCGTTTTCCAAACAGCCCATAATAGCCGACTTCCTGTTGGGCTGGCGTAAAACTTGACCGGGGGAAAGTTGTTCGGCCCGATGAGATCTGTATGTGTACCGAGTTTCATATTAATTCATGCAAGCGTGTTTGATCTATGGACCAAGTTTTGGGACACCGTTCAAGGGGGCGCTGTTGAGCCCCCCGCCACGCCCGGGTACCAGCTTCAGCCCGTCCCTGATGGCAGGGGGTTCTGACTTGTGTGCAAAGTTTCAAGAGTTTTTGAGCACGTTAAGGACCCCAAAAGCCCCTGAAACCTTGATTAACAATATAAAAGCAATAGTCAAATCCCCCCCTCCCCTCACACACACAGAGACACAGAGAGAGGGAGAGAAAATTCTTCAGAAAATCCACATTCAAACCAAAATATCTCTCTTCCTGTTGGTCGGAGATCGTTAATGTAAATTAGAAAGTTGTCCGTCTTGATGAGAACAATACACATACCAAGTTTTGTTGCTGTTGATAAAACTAACCCCCCCACTTATGACTAAAGGTGGCGCTACTGAGCCATTTCACCACGCCCGTTTCTGAAACTTTGCACATGTCTACTGGATAATAAATGTGATGTGTCTGTCGAGTTTCATGCATTTTCAAGCATGTGAAGAGTCTCAAAAGCATCCGAAAAGAATATTAAAGTTTAATGCGTTGCCACGGCAACAGTATCTAAGATATCAATAATCCTTTCACAGGTCTACATCTGCCGTGTGTCTACATTATACACATAAAGTTTTAATCAAATCGGGTAAAAATAAGAGGGTGATTTCAAAGCATTTTGAAAGTGACACACTTCCTGTTGCCAGTTGGAGGCGCTATAACTTTGACTCACAAATTTCACATCCATGTGATCGGCCTCTTACAACTAACACACTGCTGAAGTTTCATCAAGATCAGTTAATGTATGCAGAAGTTATAACACACTTCCTGTTTGAATTATTCGCCATAAATTTGTTTCCTTGCCACGGCCAAACCGTTCGAGATATCAAAAATCCGTCCGCAATTTAGCATCCTCAATGTCTTGACTTCATGCCGACCGAGTTTGGAGGCGAATGGATGAATTTCCTAGGAGGAGTACATCAAATTCCACAGCATGCGTTTCCAAACAACCCATAATAGCTGACTTCCTGTTGGTCTGGCGTAAAACTTAGAGCACGAAAGTTGTTCGGCCCGATGAGGTCTATATGTGTACCGAGTTTCATATTATTACATGCAAGCGTGTCTGATTTATGGACAAGTGTTCGGATCCTGTTCCAGGGGGCGCTGTCGAGGCCCCCTGCCACGCCCGGTTACCAGCTTCAGCACGGCCCTGATGGCCGCGGGTTCTGACCTGTGTGCAAAATTTCAAGAGTTTTTGAGCATGTTAAGGGCCCCAAAAGTGCCCGAAAGGTTGACAAAATAATAATAATAATAATAATAATAATAAATATAGCTGCGAGCAGCGATTACGGGCCCAAGCCGGTGGCACCGCAACCCCGGAGCCTTTAGTTACCTAAAGGCACCGGGGATGGCGGTGCCGCCGGCTTTGGCCCTCCATCGCTGCTCGCAGCTATATTTATATATATATATATATATATATATATACACACACACACACACACATACATATACATATATATATATATATATATATATATATATATATATATATATATATATATATATATAAATATCTATCTATCTATAATATATATATATATATATATACACACACACACACACATACATATACATATATATATATATATATATATATATATATATATATATATATATATATATATATATATATACACGTATATATATATATATATATATATATAAGACAGAAAATATTACTTGTCTTACCTTATTCTGATTTTATGATACACTCAAAATATTCCACAACAAAACCTTTAAATTTAATGTAAAAATAAAAACGAAAAATCAAAATGTTTCAATATTTGCGATGTATTTGGATGCAAAACTATTCTTTATTATAGGCTTTGTACTTCACTCGTGTTCCAATATCGATGGAAAAAATCATCCTCTTCACACGCGCAAAAATGTGCTTGGAAACATCACAGTGGAGCTCTGCTTTCTGTGAATGGTACAAATTGTACTACTGACTATTTAAACAGAGCAGTGTAATTCGTTTATGTTAGGTTGACTATTTTTATTATTATATTGTATTAGGGCTATAATGAACAGGCTGCGATGTCAAGATTGCAATTCTGGAATGTGTGTGTGTGTGTGACGCGGTTGCGGTTGAACAGTGGACACAAAAACATAAATAAAATGTTTTAGTTAATTCCTACATCCATGGGAATACATTGAAAATGCTCGCTCTACTCCGCACCATTATCAATGTCTGTGCGGACGTCTGTATTTTACTAGTATATAGTATACTATAGTTAGCGATTTAAAAGCCCTCAGCGGTGTCACACGTCGATTAACCGGTGGGAAAATTTTATCACAGTCACATCCCTAATATATTTATATATAAATACAATAGGCCTACCTGAAAGAGAATTTTACTTGCCCGACCAGAGTATAGCCTGATTAGAATGTCAATAACAAAAAAATAACTTGGGAGTCACTAAAACGAGACATTATTCTAATTTCATTACATTCATTTTAAGTTGCAATCAGCAGTTAAAAATGAATGTATTACTGATCAATGGTAACAAGGTTGCACTGCTGAGGCTCATGCTGCTTCTCCAGGAGAATTGTAAACAAATGAGCGCAGCACACAAAAAAGCAAACCAGTTAACAACATACTGACTATAAAAATTACAAATATGGAGTTTTTATATATTTTATAACATATGATAGAGTTAAGCAACCTCACTTGACGAGTAGGCAACTATTTCCTGAATACAATCACGATTGAAACTGTGACATTGATTTCATACAACAGGTTAATAAACAGTTACAATTAAGTCACTTACATTTTAGATGCAATATTGACTGTTTTTGTTCTGTTTCAGCAGCAAAAATAGTTAAACAAAGATCACAGCAGAACCATTGCGCATCTCACAGCAACTTGTTTTCTCATTACTGAATGATTCAGCATTTTGAAACGAATCGGTTGACTTAAAGATTCAATGGTCAATCCATAAACATCTGTCTCAATCATGAATGACTCAGTCATTGGAACGAATCGTTTGAACGTATGAATCAATGACTCGCTCATTAAGATGGTCGCCTGGCGACACCTAATGGCGGTTTAGTGTTATGTTTAAAAGTATCATTTTTTCCAACGTGCACCATTATCAATGTCCGTGCGGACGTCCGTTTTTTACTTTCACTTTTATATTAGCGATTTAAAAGCACCCGCTCGTGTCACACGTCGATTAACCAATGGGAAAATATCCTCACAGTCATATACCTAATAAATTTATATTTAAATACAATAGGCCTACCTAGTAAAACGTTTTATATACTAGTTTGATATCCTTTTGGACACAAGAGGGCAGTATAGCCCTATGTTTGCTTTTTTGTTGAACCAAATAGCACTAAATAGCCTGTTTTTAACTTTTTCATACTTCTTGAATTGCAAAAACAGAATAAAATAGGTTTAGTTCTAATATTTGTATAATTTTATATAAAAATAAATGGTGTATAATTACATTTTTAGAAGTTATGAGATGTTTCCTGCTTCCTTTTTGACATTAATTTAATCCCTCGCCATAGCAAAACCGTTTGAGATATTCAATATCCGTTTACAATTTAGCATCATTAATATATTTTTATCATGTTGAAAAAGTTTGGTGGGAACAAAATAAACCATTTAGGAGGAGTAACTAAAAACTCAGAGGCTGATTTAACAAAAAATCCATATTCAGACCCAGGGACGGACTGGGGCTAAAAAACAGCCCTGGACTTTCTCCCAAATAGGCCCATCATCCGGCCATTCGCCTAGCCGTGTGCGACAGACACTAGCCAGGATGTCCTGATACTATATGTCACAATACTGTAGCCTATCAGACAAGGTATTCACAGCAAGTAACATCTCAAAACCAATGATGATTATTGGGGTTGTGTTTATTAATGAAGCCTCAGCCTTCAAATAAAAACATATACAATGCCATAAAATACAAATAATGAAATATCACTGGCTACAGAAACCCCAAATTACACAAACTTGTAATTATAAAACATATAGTTACTATACCAGGGGTATATACTATACTCCAACCTTTTTGTGTGCGAGGGCTACCTCAAGGGATAAAATAATCTAGAAGGAATTTTTATTTGTTATACTCCAATATTTATTAGGCCTATACATAACATGGTGAAGCTTTTTTTACTTTTCACCATCATATGGGAAATAATAAAATATCTTGATATTCTGGTTCAGACTTACAAGCGTTTAAAAAAAAACAATTCCTGAAAAATTATGAAAATATTTATTGATTTTTTTGTTGATTTTCTATAAACCTATTGTATGTGTTATCAAAAACAGTAGCCCAAACATTTAGTATAAATATATATTAAAAAAAAAAATAAATAAACTGCCATAACTTCTAAACAAAACATTACTGCATTAGGCCTACATTTAATACATTTATACATGACTATATTAATATAACAGCATTTTTAATATGAATACAGGCACATTTCTGCCAAAAAAAGTTTGTTTGACTAAAGTTAATTCATAAGTTTTGGTGTGAAATGTCTTCTAGCTGGTTTGTTCTCGGAAAACAATGTTTCGCCTGTTTTTTTGTTGTTGTTTTTTTTTTTTTTTTTTTTTGTTTTTTTGCGTCAATATGTTGAGAATATCAGCGCTGTTTCATCTGGCTTTTTACAAGCTTAAATCACATAGTCATTTGTGGGTTTATAATAGAGATAGAGAATTCTGCGCTGAATTTAAAAGCTTCTCAGTGGATCGCGCAGCTCTGTGTAATAATGTTCGCGTGATCGAGATCAGCCCGCACAGCTGCTTTGTCCGCGATCGCTGTTTTTTGGGCCGAGCTGATAATGCTCTGCGCTGCTCGGATCAAACAAGTTTAGTTCCGCTTTTTGAGCGTTTGCCATTTGATGTTTCTCATATGCAACGCAAATGACAGCGTATAATCAAAGAGAGCTGGGTAATTTTGTAGAGGCAAAAGTTCAAATTGAAACGTTTAGTTGAAAAGGTCGCAAAATTATTTATTCGAAGTCTGGAACCCCGACGGCAAGTTGGGGCTATTTATAGAATGTGTTTAGCGGGCAACTCACAGGCACAACGTTGGAGACCACTGCTATTCAAATATAATGTAAGCAAATTTAAAAGTGCAGCCTTATAAAACAAACTTTCTGTCAGTGGTTATAGGCCGACTCTTCTTCCTCAGTTGTTGTTTTTTACACGTAGCATAAGTGATCGTATTAGTACCCCTGCTGTTGGCTGTTCATATTGCTTTATTAGACTTTTTTTTTTTTGTGCCGACGGCCCTCGGCTGGACGGCCGTTCTGGACTTTTCCAGAACGCACAGATTGTCAGTCCGTCCCTGTTCAGACCAAAATATCTGACACCCTGTTGGTCGTAGCTAATAACTGTCAATTAGAAAGTTGTCCGGCTCGATGAGACCAATATACGTACTGATTTTTGTAATTGTGGGTAAAACTAACCCCCCCACTTTTGTCAAAAACATTTTGAAAGTGACACACTTCCTGCTGCCAGTTGGTGGCGCTATAACTTTGACTCACAATAGTCACATCCATCTGATCGGCCTCTTACCACGAACACACTGCTGAAGTTTCATCAAGATCAGTTAATGTGTGCAGAAGTTATAACACTTCGTGTTTCTCTTTTCTCGCCATAAATTCGTGTCCTCGCCACGGCCAAACCGTTTGAGATATCAAAAATCAGTCCGCAATTTAGCATCCTCAATGTCTTGACTTCATGCACACCGAGTTTGGTGGCGATTTAATTAATTCTCTAGGAGAAGTGTTTCAAATTCCACAGCAAGCGTTCTCCAAACAACCCATAATTGCTGACTTCCTGTTGGGCTGGCATAAAATTTAGAGCACGAAAGTTGTTCGGCCCGATGAGATCTATATGTGTACCGAGTTTCATATCATTACATGCAAGTGTGTTTGATTTATGGACAAGTGTTCGGATCCCGTTCCAGGGGGCGCTGTTGAGCCCCCCTGCCACGCCCGGATACCAGCTTCAGCCCGGCCCTGATGGCCGCGGGTTCTGACCTGTGTGCAAAGTTTCAAGAGTTTTCGAGCATGTTAAAGGCCCCAAAAGACCCTGAAACCTTGAAAAACAGGAATTTTAAACAAATCTCACTCAAAAGACAAATCCCCCCACCCCTCACACACACAGAGACGCAGAGGCAGAGAGAGAGAGGGAGAGAATTCTCCAAAAAATCACATTCAAACCAAAATATCTCACTTCCTGTTGGTCACAGCTTATGACTATAAATTAGAAAGTTGTCCGGCTTGATGAGAACAATATACATAACGATTTTTGTGACTCTACTTAAAACTAAGCTCCCATTTTTGACTAAAGGTGGCGCTACTGAGCCCCTCACCACGCCCGTTTCTGAAATTTTGCACATGTCTACTGGATAATAAATGTGATGTGTCTGTCGAGTTTCATCCAATTTCAAGTATGTTAAGAGTCTCAAAAGCATCTGAAAAGAATATTAAAGTTTGATGCGTTGCCACGGCAACAGTATTTAAGATATCAATAAACCTTTCACAGGTCTACATCTGCCGTGTGTCTACATTATACACATAAAGTTTGAATCAAATCGGGTAAAAATAAGAGGGTGATTTCAAAGCATTTTGAAAGTGACACACTTCCTGCTGCCAGTTGGTGGCGCTATAACTTTGACTCACAATAGTCACATCCATGTGATCGGCCTCTTACAACGAACACACTGCTGAAGTTTAATCAAGATCAGTTAATGTATGCAGAAGTTATAACACACTTCCTGTTTCCATTATTCGCCATAAATTCGTGTCCTCGCCACGGCCAAACCGTTCGAGATATCAAAAATCCGTCCGCAATTTAGCATCCTCAATGTCTTGACTTCATGCTGACTGAGTTTGATGCTGACTGAGTTTGGAGGCGAATGGATGAGTTCCCTAGGAGGAGTACATTAAATTCCACAGCATGCGTTTCCAAACAACCCATAATAGCCGACTTCCTGTTGGGCTGGCGTAAAAAGTAAAAGTACGAAAGTTGTTTGGCCCGATGAGATCTATATGTGTATTGAGTTTCATATTATTACATGCAAGCGTGTCTGATTTATGGACCAAGTTTTCGGACCCCGTTCAAGGGGGCGCTGTTGAGCCCCCCTGCCACGCCCGGGTACCAGCTTCAGCCCGGCCCTGATGGCCGCAGGTTCTGACCTGTGTGCAAAATTTCAAGAGTTTTCGAGCATGTTAAAGGCCCCAAAAGTGCCCGAAAGGTTGACAGAAAAATAAGAATAATAATAATAATAATAAATATAGCTGCGAGCAGCGATTACGGGCCCAAGCCGGTGGCACCGCAACCAAGGCACCGGGGTGGCGGTACCGCCGGCTTTGGCCCTTCATCGCTGCTCGCAGCTATATTTATATATATATATATATATATATATATATATATATATATATACAGTATATATATATATATATATATATATATATATATATACACACATATATAAATATATAAAAGACAGAAAATATTACTTGACTTACCTTATTCTGATTTTACGATACACTCAAAATATTCCACACCAAATCCTTTAACCCTCTGAGGTCGACAAACGCGCCGGCGCGTTTTGCTGGATTTTCTCCACATTGTAGCACTATAAACTTAAATTTCTCCGTCATTTATGGTCATACAGAAAAAAGAAATATAAAAAAAGAATCTGTGGTATTTCTACTTTTGTATGTGTCCACTTCCAATCAAATCAAAACATTGTGCTTTTGTAAAATAAAGAAAATAAACAGTGTGTGCGTTCTGCCTCTCCGTCGCGGTGAACTTTTTTTTCTTGAGCACGTCTATAAACTGAAACAAAACTCAGCGAATACTTGTCACACATTTATGAGCCATACACCTTTATAAACATTTAAGTGTGTACTTTTAAATGATCGGATTCAAAACGAAAACAAATATTCTCTGTTTAAGTAATTTGTATAAAACCAACAAGATTTCCAGCTTCTCAAACGCTTCCTAATTATTTTTAATTCGGCCACGCCCACTCGCGCAAAAGATATTCACATGCAAATCTCCACATGGAACGCGATCGCCCTCATTACCTCAACAACAAAACACTTCACTTCACTTTTCGTCGAGTTTGAAAGACGTGCCTGAGCTTACATTGGATTTACATCAGAAGAAGAAGAACGATATTTGAAGACAAGAAAGATAAGGTAAGAAATTCTTACATATTAGTTTGCTATTGTTGCATAAATTTCACATTGCAGTTGAACTGTTGCTAGATATATGGTGAATATTATAATATTTAGACCCGTGTTTACTGTTACTGTGTTTGTGGATATCTGCTCAAACGTAGATATGTATATGGTAGGCCTAACCATAATGTTTTATATTTGATCGCGATCGCGTTTTAATGTATCATATTTTTGATCGCGATCGCGTTTTAATGTATCATATTTTTGATCGCGATCGCGTTTGAATGTATCATATTTTGGAAAAGCAAAACGCTCCAAACGGCTTAATGTTTTTACTATTATCTCATTTCATATCATCATAACGAATGGAAACATTTGAAGTAACATGATAATCAATATATTTTTCTCTAGCTTAGTTGTTACTGAAATCTTTTTGAAAATATATATAGGCTGCTATATTGTTATTATTTTATGCAGCACTGCGCATAGCCTATACCTACAAGGCACAACAAACCTGGTGTTCATTATATATTGTTGGAAACATTTGTGTGAGTGTGTGTGTGTATTCTGTGAATTTTAAAAAGCAATTTTAACAAGAAAAATCTAAAATGTATTCCCAAAATCGTGCAGGCCTTTCTCTTGATATCAGTATGTTCACTTTTTTTTTTTTTTTTTTTTTCAGGGCCCAGATGCCACTGAGTCCTGCTGACTTCAACATTCACAGTACATGTCTCTGTACATGAACATGGTAAAGTGAAAATCAAACACCTTAGAAAATGAAAGGTATGTACGTTTTTAGGAATGGCACAAAGGTCTCTTTCTTCAATAAGTGCTTTTTTGTTGTGTATCTTTGGATTATGTTGTGTTGTAAATAAATCCAAACAATTTTAAAAGCCATTCTTTTTTAAATCTCCTCATTCTTTGTGCAAGGGTGGTCAGAATGATGGGCCCTGATAAGCTCCTAATAGGGCCATTAGGGAGGTTCTTTGTCTTTCTCAGGTGTGGAAAGCTTTCATATTAATGAGGTGATCCGCCCCTTCGCATATTGCTTTCTAACACAAAACACGTCGTAACATTTTTAAATCAATATATTGTCTTCTCTGAATGAGCAGTCAGGGTGATTCTCACATAGTTTTAGAGCAAATATTCTAGGCTAAGTGATACAATTTTCAAAAGTCTTGTGAAGAAATAATCAGTATGGGTTTCATGACCTTATTTCAGTGAGAATTTATTTTTGTATTTTCACAAACCACGCATAAATGTCATTATCTCAAAACTACAAACTTTTACATACATGCTGCTGATATATTATTGTAGCAGAGTTTGTGCTGAATACAGTGTAATTAGACTTTAGCCATGAAAATGTCACAAGTAACAGAAATAACCACAAATGTCAGAGCATGTCAGAACACCTCCAGGGCCCAGAAAACAGCTCAGACCTCAGAGGGTTAAATTTAATGTAAAAATAAAAATGAAAGTAAGCAGTGTTGGGTTCACGTAACCCTCTCATTAGAATCAAAATGTTTCAACATTTGCCATGTATTTGGATGCTAAACTATTCTTTATTATAGGCTTTGTTCTTCACTCGTGTTCCAATATTGATGGAAAAAATCATCCTCTTCACATGCGCAAAAATGTGCTTGGAAACATCACAGTGGAGCGGTGCTTACTGTGAATGTACGAATTGTACTACTGACTATTTAGAGCAGTGTAATTTTTATATGTTAGGTTGACTATTTTATTATTATATTTTATTAAGGCTATAATGATCAGGCTGCGATGTCAAGATTGCAATGCTGGAATGTGTGTGTGTGTGTGTGTGTATGTGTGTTCATGTTTTTCTATCCCGATGGGGACTTCAACCTGAATGCACACAGACTCATGGGGACTCGTGTCACAGTGGGGACCTAAATAGAGGTCCCCATGGGTAAACAAGCTTATAAATCATACAGAATGAGTTTTTGGGGAAATGTAAAAATGCAGAAAGTTTTCTGTGATGGGTAGGTTTAGGGGTAGGGTTAGTGTGAGGAGATAGAATATACAGTTTGTAAAGTATAAAAACCATTAAGTCTATGGAGAGTCCCCACAAAGATAGTAAACCGTGTGTGTGTGTGTGTGTGTGTGTGTGTGTGTGTGCGTGTGTGTGTGTGGCGTGGGCGCGATGGAACAGTGGACACATAAAAACATACTCCGTCATTATACAGGACGACATTCAAACTGCAAAGTGTTAACTTATATTTGTGTACAGTCGCAATAAAACACAACATTGTGCTTTTGTAAAATAATTTCAAGCAATCCACCCCCGAAAGGCGCTAATTTTAAAATTAAACTAAAATGCTCATGGCTGCACGGGCATTCATAACGGTGCGCATCCACGGCGAGGAACGAGCAGAACAGAGTGAACGTTTTTCAGTTAATTCCTACTTCCATAGGAATTCATTTGAAACGCTCGCTCAACCACTATCAATGTCAGTGCGGACGAACATATTTTACTTTCGTTTTTATGTTGGCGATTCAAAAGCCCCCAGCGGTGTCACACGTCGATTAACCGGTGGTAAAATATTCTCACCGTCACTAGTATATTTTTATGTAGATACAATAGGCCTACCTGATTTTGAACACAAGAGAGCAGTATAGCCCTATGTATGACTTGACTTTTATGGGACTAAATAGTACAATTACTATTTTTAAACTTATAAATATTTATTAGATTGAAAAAAAAGAATAAAATGGGTTTAGTTGCGATATTTTTATACTTTTATATAGAAATAAATGGTGTTTAATTACATTTTTAGAAGATGAGGCTTTTAGTTTCCTTTTTGTACATTACTTTAGTCCCTCACTATAGAAAAACCGTTTGAGATGTTTAATATCCGTTCACAATTTAGCATCTTTAATGTGTTTTCATCATGTTGAAAAAGTTTGGTGTGAATAAAATAAACCAGTTAGGAAGAGTAGCTAAATACTCAGAGTCTGAAATATCCAAAAAATCCACATTCAAACCAAAATATCTGACTTCCTTTTGCTCTGAGCTAATAACTGTAAATTAGAAAGTTGTCCGGCTCGGTGAGACCAACATATATTGTGATTTTTTTTAACTGTTGGTAAAACTAACCCCCCCACTTTTGTCAAAAACATTTTGAAAGTGACACACTTCCTGCTGCCAGTTGGTGGCGCTATAACTTTGACTCACAATAGTTACATCCATCTGATCGGCCTCTTACCACGAACACACTGCTGAAGTTTCATCAAGATCAGTTAATGTATGCAGAAGTTATTCCACTTCGTGTTTCTCTTTTCTCGCCATAAATTTGTTTCCTCGCCACGGCCAAACCGTTCGAGATATCAAAAATCCGTCCACAATTTAGCATCCTCAATGTCTTGACTTCATGCACACCGAGTTTGGTGGGGATGGGATGAATTCTCTAGGAGGAGTACTTCACATTCCACAGCAAGCGTTTTCCAAACATCCCATAATAGCCGACTTCCTGTTGGGCTGGCGTGAAACTTGACAGAGGGAAAGTTGTTCGGCCTGATGAGATCTATATGTGTACCGAGTTTCATATTAATTCATGCAAGCGTGTTTGATATATGGACCAAGTTTTCAGACCCTGTTCAAGGTGGCGCTGTTGAACCCCCCTGCCACGCCCATTTCTGAAACTTTTCACATGTCTACTGGCTAATAAGTGTTATGTGTCTGTCGAGTTTCATCCAATTTCAAGCATGCGAAGAGTCTCAAAAGCATCCGAAAAGAATATTAAAGTTTGATGCGTTGCCGCGGCAACAGTATCTAAGATATAAATAATCCTTTCACAAGTCTACATCTGCCATGTATTTACATTATACACATAAAGTTTGAAGCAAATCGGGTAAAAATAAGAGGGTGATTTCAAAGCATTTTGAAAATGACAAACTTCCTGCTGCCAGTTGGTGGCGCTATAACTTTGACTCACAAAGGTCACATCTATGTGATCGGCCTCTTACAACGAATACACTGCTGAAGTTTCATCAAGATCAGTCAATGTATGCAGAAGTTATAACACACTTCCTGTGTCCCATTATTCGCCATAAATTCGTTTCCTCGCCACGGCCAAACCGTTCGAGATATCAAAAATCCGTCCGCAATTTAGCATCCTCAATGTCTTGACTTCATTCACACCTAGTTTGGTGGCGATCGGATGAATTCCCTAGTAGGAGTATTTCACATTCCATTGTATGCGTTTTCCAAACAACGTATAATAACCGACTTCCTTTTGGGCTGGTGTAAAACTTAGAGCACGAAAGTTGTTCGGCCCGATGAGATCTATATGTGGACTGAGTTTCATATTATTACATGCAAGCGTGTTTGATTTATGGACCAATTTTTCAGACACCATTCCAGGGGGCGCTGTCGAGCCCCCGTGCCACGCCCGGGTACCAGCTTCAGTCCGGCCCTGTTGGCCGCAGGTTCTGACGTCTGTGCAAAATTTCAAGAGTTTTTGAGCATGTTAAGGGCCCCAAAAGTGCCCAAGAAGTAGAAAAAAAATAAAAAATAATAATAAATATAGCTGCGAGCAGCGATTACGGGCCCAAGCCGGTGGCACCGCAACCCCGATGCCTTTAGTTACCTAAAGGCACCGGGGTGGCGGTGCCGCCGGCTTTGGCCCTTCATCGCTGCTCGCAGCTATATTTATATATATATATATATATATATATATATAATCTTGAATGTATTTTTTATCATGTTGAAAAAGTTTGGTGTGAATAAAATAAACCACTTAGGAGGAGTAACTAAAAACTCAGAGTCTGACATATCCAAAAAATCCACATTCAAACCAAAATATCTGACTTCCTGTTGCTCGGAGCTAATGACTGTAAATTAGAAAGTTGTCCGGCTCGATGAGACCAATATGCGTACTGATTTTTGTAACTGTGGGTAAAAGTAACCCCCCCACTTTTGATAAAAGCATTTTGAAAGTGACACACTTCCTGCTACCAGTTGGTGGCGCTATAACTTTGACTCACAATAGTTACATCCATCTGACCGGCCTCTTACCATGAACACACTGCTGAAGTTTCATCAAGATCAGTTAATGTATGCAGAAGTTATAACACTTCGTGTTTCTCTTTTCTCGCCATAAATTTGTTTCCTCGCCACGGCCAAACCGTTCGAGATATCAAAAATCCGTCCGCAATTTAGCATCCTCAATGTCTTGACTTCATGCACACCGAGTTTGGTGGCGATTGGATGAATTCTCTAGGAGGAGTAGTTCACATTCCACAGCAAGCGTTTTCCAAACAACCCATAATAGCTGACTTCCTGTTGGGCGGAGCTAATAACTTAGACTGCGGAAGTTGTTCGGCCCGATGAGATCTATATGTGTACCGAGTTTCATATTAATTCATGCAAGTGTGTTTGACATATGGACCAAGTTTTCAGACCGTGTTCAAGGGGGCGCTGTTGAGCCCCCTGCCACGCCCGGGTACCAGCTTCAGCCCGGCACTGATGGCCGTGGGTTCTGACCTGTGTGTAAAGTTTCAAGAGTTTTTGAGCACGTTAAGGACCCCAAAAGCCCCTGAAACCTTGATTAACAATATAAAAGCAATAGTCAAATCCCCCCCTCCCCTCACACACACAGAGACACAGAGAGAGGGAGAGAAAATTCTTCAGAAAATCCACATTCAAACCAAAATATCTCTTTTCCTGTTGGTCAGAGATCGTTAATGTAAATTAGAAAGTTGTCCGTCTTGATGAGAACAATACACATACCAAGTTTTGTTGCTGTTGATAAAACTAACCCCCCCCATTTATGACTAAAGGTGGCGCTACTGAGCCCCTCACCACGCCCGTTTCTGAAACTTTGCACAAGTCTACGGGCTAATAAGTGTGATGTCTGTCGAGTTTCATTCAATTTCAAGTATGTTAAGAGTCTCAAAAGCATCAAAAAACAATATTAAAGTTTGATGCGTTGCCACGACAACAGTATTAAAGATATCAAAAATCCTTTCACAGGTCTACATCTGCCGTGTGTTTACATTATACACATAAAGTTTGAAGCAAATCGGGTAAAAATAAGAGGGTGATTTCAAAGCATTTTGAAAGTGACACACTTCCTGCTGCCAGTTGGTGGCGCTATAACTTTGACTCACAATAGTCACATCCTTGTGTTCGGCCTCTTACAACGAACACACTGCTGAAGTTTCATCAAGATCAGATAATGTATGCTGAAGTTATAACACACTTCCTGTGTCCCTTATTCGCCATAAATTCGTTTCCTTGCCACGGCCAAACCGTTTGAGATATCAAAAATCCGTCCGCAATTTAGCATCCTCAATGTCTTGACTTCATGCACACCGAGTTTGGTGGGGATGGGATGAATTTTCTAGGAGGAGTAGTTCACATTCCACAGCAAGCGTTTTCCAAACAACCCATAATAGCCGACTTCCTGTTGGGCTGGCGTGAAACTTGACAGAGGGAAAGTTGTTCGGCCCGATGAGATCTATATGTGTACCGAGTTTCATATTAATTCATGCAAGCGTGTTTGATATATGGACCAAGTTTTCAGACCCCGTTCAAGGGGGCGCTGTTGAGCCCCCCTGCCACGCCCGTTTCTGAAACTTTTCACATGTCTACTGGCTAATAAATGTGATGTATCTGTCGAGTTTCATCCAATTTCAAGCATGCTAAGAGTCTCAAACGCATCCGAAAAGAATATTAAAGTTTGATGCGTTGCCACGGCAACAGTATCTAAGATATCAATAATTCTTTCACAGGTCTACATCTGCCGTGTGTCTACATTATACACATAAAGTTTGAAGCAAATCGGGTAAAATTAAGAGGGTGAATTCAAAGAATTTTGAAAGTGACACACTTCCTGCTGCCAGTTGGTGGCGCTATAACTTTGACTCACAATAGTCACATCCATGTGATCGGCCTCTTACAACAAACACACTGCTGAAGTTTCATCAAGATCAGTTAATGTATGCAGAAGTTATAACACACTTCCTGTGTCCCATTATTCGCCATAAATTTGTTTCCTCGCCACGGCCAAACCGTTTGAGATATCAAAAATCCGTTCGCAAGAATTCATCCTCAATGTCTTGACTTTATTCTCACCGAGTTTGGTGGCGATCGGATGAAATCCCTAGGAGGAGTATTTCACATTCCATTGTATGCGTTTTCCAAACAACGTATAATAACCGACTTCCTGTTGGGCTTTTGTAAAACTTAGAGCACGAAAGTTGTTCGGCCCGATGAGATCTATATGTGTACTGAGTTTCATATTATTACATGCAAGCGTGTTTGATTTATGGACCAAGTTTTCGGACCCCATTCCAGGGGGCGCTGTCGAGCCCCCCTGCCACGCCCCGGTACCAGCTTCAGCCCGGCCCTGATGGCCGCGGGTTCTGACGTGTGTGCAAAATTTCAAGAGTTTTTGAGCATGTTAAGGGCCCCAAAAGTGGCAAAAAGGCAAAAAAAAAAATAATGAAGAAAAAAAAAAAAAATAATCCTTACGAAAACAATAGGGCCTCCGCCCTTTCAGGGCTTGGGCCCTAAATATAGCTGCGAGCAGCGATTACGGGCCCAAGCCGGTGGCACCGCAACCCCGGAGCCTTTAGTTACCTAAAGGCACTGGGGATGACGGTGCCGCCGGCTTTGGCCCTCCATCGCTGCTCGCAGCTATATTTATATATATATATATACACACACACACACACACACACATATATATATATATATATATATATATATATATATATATCTATAATATATATATATATATATATATACACACACACACACACATACATATACATACATATATATATATATATATATATATATACACGTATATATAAGACAGAAAATATTACTTGTCTTACCTTATTCTGATTTTATGATACACTCAAAATATTCCACAACAAAACCTTTAAATTTAATGTAAAAATAAAAACGAAAGTAAGCAGTGTTGGTCTCACGTAACCCTCTCATTAGAATCAAAATGTTTCAATATTTGCGATGTATTTGGATGCAAAACTATTCTTTATTATAGGCTTTGTACTTCACTCATGTTCCAATATCGATGGAAAAAATCATCCTCTTCACACGCGCAAAAATGTGCTTGGAAACATCACAGTGGAGCTCTGCTTTCTGTGAATGGTACAAATTGTACTACTGACTATTTAAACAGAGCAGTGTAATTTGTTTATGTTAGGTTGACTATTTTTATTATTATATTGTATTAGGGCTATAATGAACAGGCTGCGATGTCAAGATTGCAATTCTGGAATGTGTGTGTGTGTGTGTGACGCGGTTGCGGTTGAACAGTGGACACAAAAACATAAATAAAATGTTTTAGTTAATTCCTACATCCATAGGAATACATTGAAAATGCTCGCTCTACTCCGCACCATTATCAATGTCTGTGCGGACGTCTGTATTTTACTAGTATATAGTATACTATAGTTAGCGATTTAAAAGCCCTCAGCGGTGTCACACGTCCATTAACCGGTGGGAAAATTTTATCACAGTCACATCCCTAATATATTTATATATAAATACAATAGGCCTACCTGAAAGAGAATTTTACTTGCCCGACCAGAGTATAGCCTGATTAGAATGTCAATAACAAAAAAATAACTTGGGAGTCACTAAAACGAGACATTATTCTAATTTCAGAACATTCATTTTAAGTTGCAATCAGCAGTTAAAATGAATGTATTACTGATCAATGGTAACAAGGTTGCACTGCTGAGGCTCATGCTGCTTCTCCAGGAGAATTGTAAACAAATGAGCGCAGCACACAAAAAAGCAAACCAGTTAACAACATACTGACTATAAAAATTACAAATATGGAGTTTTTATATATTTTATAACATATGATAGAGTTAAGCAACCTCACTTGACGAGTAGGCAACTATTTCCTGAATACAATCACGATTGAAACTGTGACATTGATTTTATACAACAGGTTAATAAACAGTTACAATTAAGTCACTTACATTTTAGATGCAATATTGACTGTTTTTGTTCTGTTTCAGCAGCAAAAATAGTTAAACAAAGATCACAGCAGAACCATCGCGCATCTCACAGCAACTTGTTTTCTCATTACTGAATGATTCAGCAATTTGAATCGAATCGGTTGACTTAAAGATTCAATGGTCAATCCATAAACATCTGTCTCAATCATGAATGACTCAGTCATTGGAACGAATCGTTTGAACGAATGAATCAATGACTCGCTCATTAAGATGGTCGCCTGGCGACACCTAATGGCGGTTTAGTGTTATGTTTAAAAGTGTCATTTTTTCCAACGTGCCCCATTATCAATGTCCGTGCGGACGTCCGTTTTTTACTTTCACTTTTATATTAGCGATTTAAAAGCACCCGCTCGTGTCACACGTCGATTAACCGATGGGAAAATATCCTCACAGTCATATACCTAATAAATTTATATTTAAATACAATAGGCCTACCTAGTAAAACGTTTTATATACTATTTTGATATCCTTTTGGACACAAGAGGGCAGTATAGCCCTATGTTTGCTTTTTTGTTGAACCAAATAGCACTAAATAGCCTGTTTTTAACTTTTTCATACTTCTTGAATTGCAAAAACAGAATAAAATAGGTTTAGTTCTAATATTTGTATAATTTTATATAAAAATAAATGGTGTATAATTACATTTTTAGAAGTTATGAGATGTTTCCTGCTTCCTTTTTGACATTAATTTAATCCCTCGCCATAGCAAAACCGTTTGAGATATTCAATATCCGTTTACAATTTAGCATCATTAATATATTTTTATCATGTTGAAAAAGTTTGGTGGGAATAAAATAAACCTTTTAGGAGTGGTAACTAAAAACTCAGAGTCTGAAATATCCAAAAAATCCACATTCAAACCAAAATATCTGACTTCCTTTTGCTTGGAGCTAATGACTGAAAATTAGAAAGTTGTCCGGCTCGGTGAGACCAATATATATACTGATGTTTGTAACTGTTGGTAAAACTAGCCCCCCCACTTTTGTCAAAAGCATGTTGAAAGTGACACACTTCCTGCTGCCAGTTGGTGGCGCTATAACTTTGACTCACAATAGTTACATCCATCTGATCGGCCTCTTACCATGAACACACTGCTGAAGTTTCATCAAAAACAGTTAATGTATGCAGAAGTTATTCCACTTCGTGTTTCTCTTTTCTCGCCATAAATTCGTTTCCTCGCCACGGCCAAACCGTTCGAGATATCAAAAATCCGTCCGCAATTTAGCATCCTCAATGTCTTGACTTCATGCACACCGAGTTTGGTGGGGATGGGATGAATCCTCTAGGAGGAGTACTTCACATTCCACAGCAAGCGTTTTCCAAACAACCCATAATAGCCGACTTCCTGTTGGGCTGGCGTGAAACTTGACAGAGGGAAAGTTGTTCGGCCTGATGAGATCTATATGTGTACCGAGTTTCATATTAATTCATGCAAGCGTGTTTGATATATGGACCAAGTTTTCAGACCCCGTTCAAGGGGGCGCTGTTGAGCCCCCCTGCCAAGCCTGTTTCTGAAACTTTTCACATGTCTACTGGCTAATAAATGTGATGTGTCTGTCGAGTTTCATGCATTTTCAAGCATGTGAAGAGTCTCAAAAGCATCCGAAAAGAATATTAAAGTTTGATGCGTTACCACGGCAACAATATCTAAGATATCAATAATCCTTTCACAGGTCTACATCTGCCATGTGTCTACATTATACACATAAAGTTTGAAGCAAATCGGGTAAAAATAAGAGAGTGATTTCAAAGCATTTTGAAAGTGACACACTTCCTGCTGCCAGTTGGTGGCGCTATAACTTTGACTCACAATAGTCACATCCATGTGATCGGCCTCTTACAACGAATACACTACTGACGTTTCATCAAGATCAGATAATGTATGCTGAAGTTATAATACACTTCCTGTGTCCCTTATTCGCCATAAATTCGTTTCCTTGCCACGGCCAAACCGTTCGAGATATCAAAAATCCGTCCGCAATTTAGCATCCTCAATGTCTTGACTTCATGCCGACCGAGTTTGGAGGCGAATGGATGAATTTCCTAGGAGGAGTACATCAAATTCCACAGCATGCGTTTCCAAACAACCTATAATAGCCGACTTCCTGTTGGTCTGGCGTAAAACTTAGAGCACGAAAGTTGTTCGGCCCGATGAGGTCTATATGTGTACCGAGTTTCATATTATTACATGCAAGCGTGTCTGATTTATGGACAAGTGTTCGGATCCCGTTCCAGGGGGCGCTGTCGAGGCCCCCTGCCACGCCCGGGTACCAGCTTCAGCCCGGCCCTGATGGCCGCGGGTTCTGACCTGTGTGCAAAATTTCAAGAGTTTTCGAGCATGTTAAGGGCCCCAAAAGTGCCCGTAAGGTTGACAAAATAATAATAATAATAATAATAATAATAATAATCCTACCGAAAACAATAGGGCCTTCGCCCTTTCAGGGCTTGGGCCCTAATAATAAATAATCCTACCGGAAACAATAGGGCCTTCGCCCTTTCAGGGCTTGGGCCCTAATAACTAGAATGTACATTTCCTGAAGAAAATGTGAAATGGTGCTTGCAGTGGCAAAACTCTCCACTCGGTTGCTAGGGTGTTGTACATGATTGCGTACGAGCCAACAACCATGTCTGTACAATGTTGTGGAGCTGAAATATAGCTTCTATATGTTGCAATATGGTTTATATGTGGCTCTAAACGGTTGCTAGGGCGTTGCTAGGGTATTCTGGGTGGTTGCTATGGTGTTGCTAGGCAGTTGCTAGGGTGTTCTGAGTGGTTGCTATGGTGTTGCTAGGCGGTTGCTAGGGTATACTGGGTGGTTGCTAGGCGGTTGCTAGGGTATTATTGGTGGTTGCTATGCTGTTGCTAGGCGGTTGCTAGGGTATTCTGGGTGGTTGCTAGGCGGTTGCTAGGGTATTCTTGGTGGTTGCTAGGGCGTTGCTAGGCTGTTCTGGGTGGTTGCTATGGCGTTGCTAGGCGGTTGCTAGGGTATTCTGGGTGGTTGCTATGGTGTTGCTAGGCAGTTGCTAGGGTATTCTGGGTGGTTGCTAGGCGGTTGCTAGGGTATTCTTGGTGGTTGCTATGGTGTTGCTAGGCGGTTGCTAGGGTATTCTGGGTGGTTGCTATGGTGTTCTGGGTGGTTGCTATGGTGTTCTGGGTGGTTGCTATGGTGTTGTTAGGTGGTTGCTAGGGTATTCTGGGTGGTTGCCAGGGCGTTGCTAGGCGGTTGCTAGGGTATTCTGGGTGGTTGCTAGGGCGTTGCTAGGCAGTTGCTAGGGTGTTCTGGGTGGTTGCTATGGTGTTGCTAGGCGATTGCTAGGGTATTCTGGGTTGTTGCTAGGGCGTTGCTAGGGTGTTCTGGGCGGTTGCTATGGTATTGCTAGGTGGTTGGTAGTTGTCACAGATGGTTACTATGGAGTCTTTATAGAGTTCTTAGCATGATCTTGGCATGATATAGCACTTAACTAATCGCTATTAGCATGTAGCTATTCACTGCTAGCATGTGTAGCATGTTGGAAGTGCTGTTTGCTAGCATGAGTCAAAAGAGCCAAACCTCATCTCTATACGATGTTCTGATACAGAGATATAGGTCTTGCAAAACGGTTGCTAGGGTACTCAAGTTTGGTTGCTATGGAGTTGCTTGGGAGCTGGAAGTTTTAAACTTAAGAAGTTTAAAGTGGTTTGAAGTTTAAAGTAGTTTACAAGTAAGGAGTTTTGAGTTTACAAGTTTAAATGAGTTTAGAGTTTAAGTTTAAATGAGTTTAGAGTGTGTGTGTGTGTGTGTGTGTGTTCACACACACACACACACACACACACACACACTCAGAGTTTATGAGTTTAGAGTTTATAAGTGTATAAATTGATGAGTTTATAAGTGTAAGAGTTTTTGAGTTTAGAGTTTATAAGTTTTAAATGAGTTTAGAGTTTATAAGTTTAAATGAGTTTAAGAGTTCAAAGTTTATTAATTTATGAGTTTAAGAGTTCATAAGTCTATGAATTCATGAGTTTATAAGTTAATTAGTTTATAAGTGTATGAGTTTAGAGTTTATTAGTTTAAATGAGTCTCAATGGCTCATATAGTATATAGAATGGCAGTTTGGTTTAGTCTTCAAGGTGTTTAGATTTAAATTTTTGTCGGTTTGAATTTTTTAGAACTCCCAATGTAAGTCAATGGGAGTTTTTGAATGAGTTTTTTCGAGTTTTGATCGTCATTTTTAGGAAAACCGTAAGTCCGATCAGTCTGAAAAGATATAGCACACCGAGTCAGATCAGTTTGAGTGTCTGTGCCGAGTTTGGAGTATGTGGAGTTAAAGCTCTAGGAGGAGTTTGAGTTGTAAATTTTTGCGCTCAGAATAATAATAATAATAATAATAACTAGATGCAAAAGTTCGTCGAGACAAACTTTGAAGTTGGCTTGAGAAAGTTTGGACCAGAACGTTTTTTGCTAGGCGGTTGCTAGGATGTTATGGGTGGTCGCTATGGTGTTGCTAGGCGGTTGCTAGGGTGTTCTGGGTGGTTGCTATGGTGTTGCTAGGCGGTTGCTAGGGTGTTCTGGGTGGTTGTTATGCTGTTGCTAGGTGGTTGCTAGGGTGTTCTGGGTGGTTGTTAGGCGGTTGCTAGGGTGTTCTGGGTAGTTGCTATGGTGTTGCTAGGCGGTTGCTATGGTGTTCTGGGTGGTTGCTATGGTGTTGCTAGGCGGTTGCTAGGGTGTTTTGGTGTTTGCTATGGTGTTGCTAGGCAGTTGCTAGGGTATTCTGAGTGGTTGCTAGGGTGTTGCTAGGCTTTGCTATGCTATTGCTAGGCGGTTGCTAGGGTGTTCTGGGTGGTTGCTAGGCGGTTGCTAGGGTGTTCTGGGTGGTTGCTATGGTGTTGCTAGGGTGTTCTGGGTGGTTGCTGGGTGGTTGCTAGGCGGTTGCTAGGGTATTCTGGGTGGTTGCTAGGCAGTTGCTAGGGTGTTCTGGGTGGTTGCTATGGTGTTGCTAGGCGGTTGCTAGGGTGTTCTGGGTGGTTGCTATGGTGTTGCTAAGGTATTCTGGGTGGTTGCTGGGTGGTTGCTAGGCGGTTGCTAGGGTATTCTGGGTGGTTGCTAGGCAGTTGCTAGGGTGTTCTGGGTGGTTGCTATGGTGTTGCTATGCGGTTGCTAGGGTGTTCTGGGTGGTTGCTAGGCAGTTGCTAGGGTGTTCTGGGTGGTTGCTATGGTGTTTCTAGGCAGTTGCTAGGGTGTTCTGGGTGGTTGCTATGGTGTTGCTAGGCGGTTGCTAGGGTGTTCTGGGTGGTTGCTATGGTGTTGCTAGGGTGTTTTGAGTGGTTGCTAGGCGGTTACTAGGCGGTTGCTAGGGTATTCTGGGTGGTTGCTAGGCGGTTGCTAGGGTGTTCTGGGTGGTTACTATGGTGTTGCTAGGCGGTTGCTAGGGTATTCTGAGTGGTTGCTAGGCAGTTGCTAGGGTGTTCTGTGTGGTTGCTATGGTGTTGCTAGGCGGTTGCTAGGGTGTTCTGGGTGGTTGCTAGGCAGTTGCTAGGGTGTTCTGGGTGGTTGCTATGGTGCTGCTAGGTGGTTGGTAGTTGTCACAGATGGTTACTATGGAGTTTTGATATAGTTGTTTGCATGATCTTGGTATGATTTAGCACTTAACTAATCGCTATTAGCATGTAGCTATTCACTGCTAGCATGTGTAGCATGTTGGAAGTGCTGTTTGCTAGCATGAGTCAAAAGAGCCAAACCTAATCTCTATACGATGTTCTGATACAGAGATATAGGTCTTGCAAAACGGTTGCTAGGGTACTCAAGTTTGGTTGCTATGGAGTTGCTTGGGAGCTGGGAGCTTTAAACGTAAGAAGTTTAAAGTGGTTTGAAGTTTAAAGTAGTTTACAGTAGTTTGAAGTTTATGACAGATAGATAGATAAATAAGTTAGATAGATACACACACACACACACACACACACACACGCACACACACACACACACACACTAACTCGCTCACACACTCACTCAGACACACACACACACACACTCAAGAGTTTATGAGTTTAGAGTTTATAAGTGTATAAATTGATGAGTTTATAAGTGTATGAGTTTTTGAGCTTTGAGTTTATAAGTTTAAATGAGTTTAGAGTTTATACGTTTAAATGAGTTTAAGAGTTCAGAGTTTATTAATTTATGAGTTTAAGAGTTCATAAGTCTATGAATTCATGAGTTTATAAGTTAATTAGTTTATAAGTGTATGAGTTTAGAGTGCATTAGTTTAAATGAGTCTCAATGGCTTATATAGTATATAGAACGGCAGTTTGGTTTAGTCTTCAAGGTATTTTGATTTGAATTTTCGTCGGTTGGTGAGTTTGAATCTAAATTTGAATTTTTTAGAACTCCCCAATGCAAGTCAATGGGAGTTTTTCCGAGTTTTGATCGTCATTTTTAGGAAAACCGTAAGTCCGATCAGTCTGAAAAGATATAGCAACGCGAGTCAGATCAGTTTGAGTGTCTGAGCCGAGTTTGGAGTATGTAGAGTTAAAGCTCTAGGAGGAGTTTCATATAGAAATTTTAGTCTCGGAATAATAATAATAACTAGATGCGAAAGTTCGTCGAGACAAACTTTAAGTTGGCTTGAGAAAGTTTGGACCAGAAAGTTTTTTGCTAGGCGGTTGCTAGGGTATTCTGAGTGGTTGCTAGGCGGTTGCTAGGATATTTTGGGTGGTTGCTAGGGTGTTCTGGGTGGTTGCTAGGCGGTTGCTAGGATATTTTGGGTGGTTGCTAGGGTCTTTTGGGTGGTTGATAGGCGGTTGCTAGGGTATTTTAGGTGGTTGCTAGGGTATTTTAGGTGGTTGCTAGGGTATTCTGGGTGGTTGCTAGGCGGTTGCTATGGTATTTTGGGTGGTTGCTAGGGTCTTTTGGGTAGTTGCTAGGCGGTTTCTAAGATATTTTCGGTGGTTGCTAGGGTCTTTTGGGTGGTTGCTAGGCGGTTGCTAGGGTATTTTGGGTGGTTGCTAGGGTGTTCTGGGTGGTTGCTAGGCGGTTGCTAGGGTGTTCTGGGTGGTTACTAGGGTGTTCTGGGTGGTTGCTATGCGGTTGCTATGATATTTTGGGTGGTTGCTAGGGTCTTTTGGGTGGTTGCTAGGCGGTTGCTAGGGTATTTTGGGTGGTTGCTAGGCTGTTCTGGGTGGTTGCTATGGTGTTCTAAGGTATTTTGGGTGGTTGATAGGGTGTTCTGAGTGGTTGCTATGGTGTTGCTAGGGTGTTCTAAGGTATTTTGGGTGGTTGCTAGGGTGTTCTGGGTGGTTGTTAGGCAGTTGCTAGGGTGTTCTGAGTGGTTGCTATGGTGTTGCTAGGCAGTTGCTAAGGTATTCTGGGTGGTTGCTAGGCGGTTGCTAGGGTATTCTGGGTGGTTGCTATGGTGTTGCTAGGCGGTTGCTAGGGTGTTTTGGGTGGTTGCTAGGCGGTTGCTAGGGTATTCTGGGTGGTTGCTATGGTGTTGCTAGGGTGTTCGGGGTGGTTGCTAGGCGGTTGCTAGGGTGTTCTGGGTGGTTGCTATGGTGTTGCTAGGCAGTTGATAGGGTGTTCTGAGTGGTTGCTATGGTGTTGCTAGGGTGTTCTAAGGTATTTTGGGTGGTTGCTAGGGTGTTCTGGGTGGTTGTTAGGCAGTTGCTAGGGTGTTCTGAGTGGTTGCTATGGTGTTGCTAGGCGGTTGCTAAGGTATTCTGGGTGGTTGCTATGGTGTTGCTAGGCGGTTGCTAGGGTGTTTTGGGTGGTTGCTAGGCGGTTGCTAGGGTATTCTGGGTGGTTGCTATGGTGTTGCTAGGCGGTTGCTAAGGTATTCTGGGTGGTTGCTAGGCGGTTGCTAGGGTGTTCTGGGTGGTTGCTATGGTGTTGCTAGGGTGTTCGGGGTGGTTGCTAGGCGGTTGCTAGGGTGTTCTGGGGGGTTGCTATGGTGTTGCTAGGCAGTTGTTAGGGTGTTCTGGGTTGTTGCTAGGCAGTTGCTAGGTGTTCTGGGTGGTTGCTAGGCAGTTGCTAGGGTGTTCTGGCTGTTTACTAGGTGTTCTGGGTGGTTGCTAGGCAGTTGCTAGGTGTTCTGGGGGGTTGCTAGGCAGTTGCTAGGGGGTTCTGGGTGGTTGCTAGGGTATATGTGGTGGTTACTAGAGCGTTTCTAGATGTTGCTAGGGTGTTCAAGATGGTTGCTAAGGTATTTTTGGTAGTTGCTATGGTGTTACTAGGTGGTTGGTAGTTGTCAAAGATGGTTTAAATATGGAGTTAATAACGAGTGCCTTCAGTACGGCACTCGGCCTGCGGCCTCGTGCCTATGGCCGAATAGGCACAAGCATGGAGCAATATCGCAAGGCCACGAATGTAATATTGCTTTAAAAAATAAAAAAAATATAAAAAAAGTTTTTTGGGGGGTTTAGGGTGGTTGCTAGGGAGCTCTTAGTGGTTGCTAGGGTGCTGTAACTGGTTGCTAGGGTGTGGCTATGAAGATTTTAGGCCATTACTTATTGGTTGCTTGATAATATAAATCCTCTGAGGGAGAGAGAGAGGGAGAGACGCAGGGGTGTCAGGCCCTTTGGAGTCTGTGTGTGTGAAAACGGCAGTTTGGATTCAAATGTTTTTAGAACTCCCCAATGTAAGTCAATGGGAGTTTTTCCGAGTTTTGATCGTCATTTTTAGGAAAACCGTAAGTCCGATCAGTCTGAAAAGATATAGCAACGCGAGTCAGATCAGTTTGAGTGTCTGAGCCGAGTTTGGAGTATGTAGAGTTAAAGCTCTAGGAGGAGTTTCATATAGAAATTTTAGTCTCGGAATAATAATAATAATAATAAGTTTAAATAGGATTTCAATATGTTGGCTCTCTCAAGCCAACTTAATAATAATAATAATAAGTTTAAATAGGATTTCAATATGTTGGCTCTCTCAAGCCAACTTAACTAGATGCAAAAGTTCGTCGAGACAAACTTTAAGTTGGCTTGAGAAAGTTTGGACCAGAACGTTTTTTGCTAGGCGGTTGCTAGGGTGTTCTGGGTGGTTGCTAGGCGGTTGCTAGGGTATTCTGGGTGGTTGCTAGGCAGTTGCTAGGGTGTTCTGGGTGGTTGCTATGGTGTTGCTAGGCGGTTGCTAGGGTGTTCTGGTTGGTTGCTAGGCGGTTGCTAGGGTGTTGTTAGGCGGTTGCTAGGTTGTTCTGGGTGGTTGCTATGGTGTTGCTAGGCGGTTGCTAAGGTATTCTGGGTGGTTGCTAGGCGGTTGCTAGGTGGTTGCTAGGGTATTCTGGGTGGTTGCTATGGTGTTGCTAGGCGGTTGCTAGGGTGTTCTGGGTGGTTGTTATGGTGTTGCTAGGGTGTTCTGGGTGGTTGCTAGGCGGTTGCTAGGGTATTCTGGGTGGTTGCTAGGCGGTTGCTAGGGTGTTCTGGGTGGTTGCTATGCTGTTGCTAGGCGGTTGCTAGGGTATTCTGGGTGGTTGCTAGGCGGTTGCTAGGGTATTTTGGGTGGTTGCTAGGGTGTTCTGGTTGGTTGCTAGGCGGTTGCTAGGGTGTTCTGGGTGGTTACTAGGGTGTTCTGGGTGGTTGCTAGGCGGTTGCTAGGATATTTTGGGTGGTTGCTAGGGTCTTTTGGGTGGTTGCTAGGCGGTTGCTAGGGTATTTTGGGTGGTTGCTAGGGTGTTCTGGGTGGTTGCTATGGTGTTCTAAGGTATTTTGGGTGGTTGTTAGGGTGTTCTGAGTGGTTGCTATGGTGTTGCTAGGGTGTTCTAAGGTATTTTGGGTGGTTGCTAGGGTGTTCTGGGTGGTTGTTAGGCAGTTGCTAGGGTGTTCTGAGTGGTTGCTATGGTGTTGCTAGGCGGTTGCTAAGGTATTCTGGGTGGTTGCTAGGCGGTTGCTAGGGTATTCTGGGTGGTTGCTAGGCGGTTGCTAGGGTATTCTGGGTGGTTGCTATGGTGTTGCTAGGTGGTTGCTAAGGTATTCTGGGTGGTTGCTAGGCGGTTGCTAGGGTGTTCTGGGTGGTTACTATGGTGTTGCTAGGGTGTTCGGGGTGGTTGCTAGGCGGTTGCTAGGGTGTTCTGGGTGGTTGCTATGGTGTTGCTAGGCAGTTGTTAGGGTGTTCTGGGTTGTTGCTAGGCAGTTGCTAGGTGTTCTGGGTGGTTGCTAGGCAGTTGCTAGGGTGTTCTGGCTGTTTGCTAGGTGTTCTGGGTGGTTGCTAGGCAGTTGCTAGGCAGTTGCTAGGGTGTTCTGGGTGGTTGCTAGGGTATATTTGGTGGTTACTAGAGCGTTTCTAGATGTTGCTAGGGTGTTCAAGATGGTTGCTAAGGTATTTTTGGTAGTTGCTATGGTGTTACTAGGTGGTTGGTAGTTGTCAAAGATGGTTTAAATATGGAGTTAATAACGAGTGCCTTCAGTACGGCACTCGGCCTGCGGCCTCGTGCCTATGGCCGAATAGGCACAAGCATGGAGCAATATCGCAAGGCCACGAATGTAATATTGCTTTAAAAAATAAAAAAAATATAAAAAAAGTTTTTTTGGGGGTTTAGGGTGGTTGCTAGGGAGCTCTTAGTGGTTGCTAGGGTGCTGTAACTGGTTGCTAGGGTGTGGCTATGAAGATTTTAGGCCATTACTTATTGGTTGCTTGATAATATAAATCCTCTGAGGGAGAGAGAGAGGGAGAGACGCAGGGGTGTCAGGCCCTTTGGAGTCTGTGTGTGTGAAAACGGCAGTTTGGATTCAAATGTTTTTAGAACTCCCCAATGTAAGTCAATGGGAGTTTTTCCGAGTTTTGATCGTCATTTTTAGGAAAACCGTAAGTCCGATCAGTCTGAAAAGATATAGCAACGCGAGTCAGATCAGTTTGAGTGTCTGAGCCGAGTTTGGAGTATGTAGAGTTAAAGCTCTAGGAGGAGTTTCATATAGAAATTTTAGTCTCGGAATAATAATAATAACTAGATGCAAAAGTTCGTCGAGACAAACTTTAAGTTGGCTTGAGAAAGTTTGGACCAGAACGTTTTTTGCTAGGCGGTTGCTAGGGTGTTCTGGGTAGTTGCTATGGTGTTGCTAGGCGGTTGCTAAGGTATTCTGGGTGGTTGCTAGGTGGTTGCTAGGCGGTTGCTAGGGTATTCTGGGTGGTTGCTAGGCAGTTGCTAGGGTGTTCTGGGTGGTTGCTATGGTGTTGCTAGGCGGTTGCTAGGGTGTTCTGGGTGGTTACTATGGTGTTGCTAGGTGGTTGCTAGGGTGTTCTGGGTGGTTGCTATGGTGTTGCTAGGCGGTTGCTAGGGTGTTCTGGGTGGTTGCTATGGTGTTGCTAAGGTATTCTGGGTGGTTGCTAGGCGGTTGCTAGGCGGTTGCTAGGGTATTCTGGGTGGTTGCTAGGCGGTTGCTAGGGTGTTCTGGGTGGTTACTATGGTGTTGCTAGGCGGTTGCTAGGGTGTTCTGGGTGGTTGCTATGGTGTTGCTAGGTGGTTGCTAGGGTATTCTGGGTGGTTGCTGGGCAGTTGCTAGGGTGTTCTGGGTGGTTGCTATGGTGTTGCTAGGCGGTTGCTAGGGTGTTCTGGGTGGTTGCTATGGTGTTGCTAGGCGGTTGCTAAGGTATTTTGGGTGGTTGCTAGGCGGTTGCTAGGGTGTTCTGGGTGGTTGCTATGGTGTTGCTAGGCGGTTGCTAGGGTATTCTGGGTGGTTGCTAGGCGGTTGCTAGGGTGTTCTGGGTGGTTGCTATGGTGTTGCTAGGCGGTTGCTAGGGTATTCTGGGTGGTTGCTAGGCGGTTGCTAGGGTGTTCTGGGTGGTTGCTATGCTGTTGCTAGGCGGTTGCTAGGGTATTCTGGGTGGTTGCTAGGCGGTTGCTAGGGTGTTTTGGGTGGTTGCTATGCTGTTGCTAGGGTGTTCTGGGTGGTTGCTATGCTGTTGCTAGGCGGTTGCTAGGGTGTTTTGGTGGTTGCTATGCTGTTGCTAGGCGGTTGCTAGGGTGTTTTGGGTGGTTGCTATGGTGTTGCTAGGCGGTTGCTAGGGTATTCTGGGTGGTTGCTAGGCGGTTGCTAGGGTGTTCTGGGTGGTTGCTATGGTGTTGCTAGGCGGTTGCTAGGGTATTCTGGGTGGTTGCTAGGCGGTTGCTAGGGTGTTCTGGGTGGTTGCTATGCTGTTGCTAGGCGGTTGCTAGGGTATTCTGGGTGGTTGCTAGGCGGTTGCTAGGGTATTTTGGGTGGTTGCTAGGGTGTTCTGGTTGGTTGCTAGGCGGTTGCTAGGCGGTTGCTAGGATATTTTGGGTGGTTGCTAGGGTCTTTTGGGTGGTTGCTAGGCGGTTGCTAGGGTATTTTGGGTGGTTGCTAGGGTGTTCTGGGTGGTTGCTATGGTGTTCTAAGGTATTTTGGGTGGTTGTTAGGGTGTTCTGAGTGGTTGCTATGGTGTTGCTAGGGTGTTCTAAGGTATTTTGGGTGGTTGCTAGGGTGTTCTGGGTGGTTGTTAGGCAGTTGCTAGGGTGTTCTGAGTGGTTGCTATGGTGTTGCTAGGCGGTTGCTAAGGTATTCTGGGTGGTTGCTAGGCGGTTGCTAGGGTATTCTGGGTGGTTGCTATGGTGTTGCTAGGCGGTTGCTAGGGTGTTTTGGGTGGTTGCTAGGCGGTTGCTAGGGTATTCTGGGTGGTTGCTATGGTGTTGCTAGGTGGTTGCTAAGGTATTCTGGGTGGTTGCTAGGCGGTTGCTAGGGTGTTCTGGGTGGTTACTATGGTGTTGCTAGGGTGTTCGGGGTGGTTGCTAGGCGGTTGCTAGGGTGTTCTGGGTGGTTGCTATGGTGTTGCTAGGCAGTTGTTAGGGTGTTCTGGGTTGTTGCTAGGCAGTTGCTAGGTGTTCTGGGTGGTTGCTAGGCAGTTGCTAGGGTGTTCTGGCTGTTTGCTAGGTGTTCTGGGTGGTTGCTAGGCAGTTGCTAGGCAGTTGCTAGGGTGTTCTGGGTGGTTGCTTTCCTGAAGAAAATGTGAAATGGTGCTTGCAGTGGCAAAACTCGCCACTCGGTTGCTAGAATGTGGTACATGATTGCATACGAGCCAACAAACATGTCTGTACGATGTTCTGGTGCTGAGATATGGCTTATTCGTGTTGTTCAGGTGGTTGCTAGGGTGTTCTGGGTGGTTGCTAGGCAGTTGCTAGGGTATTCTGGGTGGTTGCTAGGGTGTTGCTAGGGTATTCTGGGTGGTTGCTAGGGCATTGCTAGGCAGTTGCTAGGGTGTTGCTAGGGTATTCTGGGTGGTTGCTAGGGCATTGCTAGGCAGTTGCTAGGGTGTTTTGGGTGGTTGCTAGGGTGTTGCTAGGCGGCTGCTAGGGTGTTCTGGGTGGTTGCTAGGCAGTTGCTAGGGTATTCTGGGTGGTTGCTAGGGTGTTGCTAGGGTGTTCTGGGTGGTTGCTAGGGTGTTGCTAGGCGGTTGCTAGGGTGTTCTGGGTGGTTGCTATGGTGTTGCTAGGCGGTTGCTAGGGTATTCTAGGTGGTGACTAGGGCGTTGCTAGGCAGTTGCTAGGGTATTCTGGGTGGTTGCTAGGCGGTTGCTAGGGTATTCTTGGTGGTTGCTAGGGCGTTGCTAGGCAGTTGCTAGGGTGTTCTGGGTGGTTGCTATAGTGTTGCTAGGCGGTTGCTAGGGTATTCTGGGTGGTTGCTAGGGCGTTGCTAGGCAGTTGCTAGGGTGTTCTGGGTGGTTGCTAGGGTGTTGCTAGGCAGTTGCTAGGGTGTTCTGGGTGGTTGCTCTGGTGTTGCTAGGCGGTTGCTAGGGTATTCTGGGTGGTTGCTAGGGCGTTGCTAGGCAGTTGCTAGGGTGTTCTGGGTGGTTGCTAGGCGGTTGCTAGGGTATTCTGGGTGGTTGCTAGGGCGTTGCTAGGGTGTTCTGGGTGGTTGCTAGGGTGTTGCTAGGCGGTTGCTAGGGTGTTCTGGGTGGTTGCTATAGTGTTGCTAGGCGGTTGCTAGGGTATTCTGGGTGGTTGCTAGGGCGTTGCTAGGCAGTTGCTAGGGTGTTCTGGGTGGTTGCTAGGGTGTTGCTAGGCAGTTGCTAGGGTGTTCTGGGTGGTTGCTCTGGTGTTGCTAGGCGGTTGCTAGGGTATTCTGGGTGGTTGCTAGGGCGTTGCTAGGCAGTTGCTAGGGTGTTCTGGGTGGTTGCTAGGCGGTTGCTAGGGTATTCTGGGTGGTTGCTAGGGCGTTGCTAGGGTGTTCTGGGTGGTTGCTAGGGTGTTGCTAGGCGGTTGCTAGGGTATTCTGGGTGGTTGCTAGGGCGTTGCTAGGCAGTTGCTAGGGTGTTCTGGGTGGTTACTATGGTGTTGCTAGGTGGTTGCTAGGGTATTTTGGGTGGTTGCTAGGCGGTTGCTAGGCAGTTGCTAGGGTGTTCAGGGCGGTTGCTAAGGTATTATGGGTGGTTACTTTGGTGTTACTCAGTGGTTGGTAGTTGTCACTGATGATTACTATTGCAGTTCTTAGCATTTTCTTGGCATGATTTAGCACTTACCTAATCACTATTAGCATGTAGCTATTCACAGCTAGCATGTGTAGCATGTTGGAATCCCTCCTTGCTAGTATGAGTCAAAAGAGCCAACCCCCATCTCTATACGATGTTCTGATGCAGAGAAATAGGTCTTGCAAAATGGTTGCTAAGGTACTTTGTTTGGTTGCTAGGGAATGGCTTGGCAGCTGCCAATCATGAAACTCTAAAGGCTGCTTGTCAGTATGAATGATATAAACCAACTCCCGTTCCTCTGTGACATTTAGAATGAAAGACATCCCTCTATGGACTTTGGTTGCTAAGGTGCTTGACAATGGTTGCTAGGGCGGGGCTAGCAAGTGTTGTGGTGTCTCATGAATGGCTGTTTGCTGCCCTGAGTCAAACTTGTCTTAATCCCATCTCTTTATGATGTTCTGATGCAGAGATATAGGTCTTGTAAAATGGTTGCTAGGGTACTCTGTTTGGTTGCTATGGAGTTGCTTGGCAGCTGCCAATGATGAAACTGCAAAGGCTTCTTGTCACTATGAATGATATAAACCAACTCCCATGCCTCTGTGACATTCAGAATGGAAGATATCCCTCTTTGGATTTTGGTTGCTAAGGTTTTCGACAATGGTTGCTAGGGAGGGGCTAGGAAGTGTTGAGGTGATTCATGATTGGCTGTTTGCTGCCCCAAGTCAAATGAGACAACCCCCATGTTTCTATGACAATTCAGTCCGGAGATATCCCTTTGATCTCTTTCAATTGAAGTCTATGGGACTTGTTGCTAAGGCGCTCTAAATGGTTGCTAGGGCGTGGCTTGATAGCTTCACCATTATCCTTAGAGACTGATTGGTCATCTGAGTAAAATGAGCCCTCCCCCTTGTCTCTATGACACTGTGATCCAGAGCTACGTTCAATACAAAGTCCCTATGCAATTTACCATAGTAGGAAAAGCATGTGTGTTTCACGGGATGCTCCTTCCCCATAGTAAGTCAATGGGGCAACTTTGGGCATCTCCTGCCCCCCAGGGGTGCAACTTTTACCCCATTGTGAGGTATGTTCTTACAGAGCCTGTCAGCCTCTTCAAATGTGGCAAATCACACGTTTCTGCGAAATCCTCGCTCAGAGCTATGTGTGGTCAAAGTTCGTTGCAATGTTAAGTCAATGGGACTTTTTTGGCCGCTTTTTCGCCCCTGGGGCAAACACCGCACCCCCGATCGCTTATAAAAGTCATAGCACACCTCTCCTTAATGAGCCGGTCGATTTGACACCTCACTCAGGGGTCTGTGACAAACGGTGCGGGGCAAGTTACGCGCCAAACTTTTGTCCGGAATAATAAGAATAATAATAATAAGTATGCAAGAGAACACTAATGATGCCTTGCTTTCAGCAAGCACCATTAATAATAAGTTTAAATAGGATTTCAATATGTTGGCTCTCTCAAGCCAACTTAATAACTAGATGCAAAAGTTCGTCGAGACAAACTTTAAGTTGGCTTGAGAAAGTTTGGACCAGAACGTTTTTTTGCTAGGCGGTTGCTAGGGTGTTCTGGGTGGTTGCTATGGTGTTGCTAGGCGGTTGCTAAGGTATTTTGGGTGGTTGCTAGGCGGTTGCTAGGGTGTTCTGGGTGGTTGCTATGGTGTTGCTAGGCGGTTGCTAGGGTGTTCTGGGTGGTTGCTAGGTGGTTGCTAGGGTGTTTTGAGTGGTTGCTAGGCGGTTGCTAGGGTATTCTGGTTGGTTGCTAGGGTGTTTTGGGTGGTTGCTAAGGTGTTCTGGGTGGTTGCTAGGCAGTTGCTAGGGTGTTCTGGGTGGTTGCGAGTGCCTTATGAACGTTTTTTTGCTAGGCGGTTGCTAGGATGTTATTTGTGGTCGCTATGGTGTTGCTAGGCGGTTGCTAGGGTGTTCTGCGTGGTTGCTATGGTGTTGCTAGGCGGTTGCTAGGGTATTCTGGGTGGTTGCTATGGTGTTGCTAGGCGGTTGCTAAGGTGTTCTGGGTGGTTGTTATGCTGTTGCTAGGTGGTTGCTAGGGTGTTCTGGGTGGTTGTTAGGCGGTTGCTAGGGTGTTCTGGGTAGTTGCTATGGTGTTGCTAGGTGGTTGCTAAGGTATTCTGGGTGGTTGCTAGGCGGTTGCTATGGTGTTCTGGGTGGTTGCTATGGTGTTGCTAGGCGGTTGCTAGGGTATTCTGGGTGGTTGCTAGGCGGTTGCTAGGGTGTTCTGGGTGGTTGCTATGCTGTTGCTAGGCGGTTGCTAGGGTATTCTGGGTGGTTGCTAGGCGGTTGCTAGGGTGTTTTGGGTGGTTGCTATGCTGTTGCTAGGGTGTTCTGGGTGGTTGCTATGATGTTGCTAGGCGGTTGCTAGGGTGTTTTGGTGGTTGCTATGGTGTTGCTAGGCAGTTGCTAGGGTATTCTGGTTGGTTGCTAGGGTGTTGCTAGGTGTTGCTATGCTGTTGCTAGGCGGTTGCTAGGGTATTCTGGGGGTTGTTAGGGTGTTCTAGGTGGTTGCTATGATTTTGCTAGGCGGTTGCTAGGGTGTTCTGGGTGGTTGCTATGGTGTTGCTAGGCAGTTGCTAGGGTATGCTGGGTGGTTGCTATGGTGTTGCTAGGCGGTTGCTAAGGTATTCTGGGTGGTTGCTAGGCGGTTGCTAGGGTGTTCTGGGTGGTTGCTAGGGTGTTGCTAGGCGGTTGCTAGGGTGTTGCTAGGCAGTTGCTAAGGTATTTTGGGTGGTTGCTAGGGTGTTCTGGGTGGTTGCTAGGGTGTTGCTAGGTGGTTGCTAGGGTGTTCTGGGTGGTTGCTAGGGTGTTGCTAGGTGGTTGCTAGGGTGTTCTGGGTGGTTGCTAGGCGGTTGCTAGGGTGTTTTGGGTGGTTGCTAGGCAGTTGCTAGGGTGTTCTGGGTGGTTGCTAGGGTGTTGCTAGGCAGTTGCTAAGGTATTCTGGGTGGTTGCTAGGCGGTTGCTAGGGTGTTCTGGGTGGTTGCTATGGTGTTGCTAGGCAGTTGCTAAGGTATTCTGGGTGGTTGCTAGGCGGTTGCTAGGGTGTCCTGGGTGGTTGCTATGGTGTTGCTAAGGTATTCTGGGTGGTTGCTATGATGTTACTACGTGGTTGGTAGTTGTCACAGATGGTTACTATGGAGTCTTTATAGAGTTCTTAGCATGATCTTGACATGATATAGCACTTAACTCATTACTATTAGCATGTAATTTGTAATTTGGCTTGAGAAAGTTTGGACCAGAACGTTTTTTTGCTAGGCGGTTGCTAGGGTGTTCTGGGTGGTTGCTATGGTGTTGCTAGGCGGTTGCTAAGGTATTTTGGGTGGTTGCTAGGCGGTTGCTAGGGTGTTCTGGGTGGTTGCTATGGTGTTGCTAGGCGGTTGCTAGGGTGTTCTGGGTGGTTGCTAGGTGGTTGCTAGGGTGTTTTGAGTGGTTGCTAGGCGGTTGCTAGGGTATTCTGGTTGGTTGCTAGGGTGTTTTGGGTGGTTGCTAAGGTGTTCTGGGTGGTTGCTAGGCAGTTGCTAGGGTGTTCTGGGTGGTTGCGAGTGCCTTATGAACGTTTTTTTGCTAGGCGGTTGCTAGGATGTTATTTGTGGTCGCTATGGTGTTGCTAGGCGGTTGCTAGGGTGTTCTGCGTGGTTGCTATGGTGTTGCTAGGCGGTTGCTAGGGTATTCTGGGTGGTTGCTATGGTGTTGCTAGGCGGTTGCTAAGGTGTTCTGGGTGGTTGTTATGCTGTTGCTAGGTGGTTGCTAGGGTGTTCTGGGTGGTTGTTAGGCGGTTGCTAGGGTGTTCTGGGTAGTTGCTATGGTGTTGCTAGGTGGTTGCTAAGGTATTCTGGGTGGTTGCTAGGCGGTTGCTATGGTGTTCTGGGTGGTTGCTATGGTGTTGCTAGGCGGTTGCTAGGGTATTCTGGGTGGTTGCTAGGCGGTTGCTAGGGTGTTCTGGGTGGTTGCTATGCTGTTGCTAGGCGGTTGCTAGGGTATTCTGGGTGGTTGCTAGGCGGTTGCTAGGGTGTTTTGGGTGGTTGCTATGCTGTTGCTAGGGTGTTCTGGGTGGTTGCTATGATGTTGCTAGGCAGTTGCTAGGGTGTTTTGGTGGTTGCTATGGTGTTGCTAGGCAGTTGCTAGGGTATTCTGGTTGGTTGCTAGGGTGTTGCTAGGTGTTGCTATGCTGTTGCTAGGCGGTTGCTAGGGTATTCTGGGGGTTGTTAGGGTGTTGCTAGGCGGTTGCTAGGGTGTTCTAGGTGGTTGCTATGATTTTGCTAGGCGGTTGCTAGGGTGTTCTGGGTGGTTGCTATGGTGTTGCTAGGCAGTTGCTAGGGTATGCTGGGTGGTTGCTATGGTGTTGCTAGGCGGTTGCTAAGGTATTCTGGGTGGTTGCTAGGCGGTTGCTAGGGTGTTCTGGGTGGTTGCTAGGGTGTTGCTAGGCGGTTGCTAGGGTGTTGCTAGGCAGTTGCTAAGGTATTTTGGGTGGTTGCTAGGGTGTTCTGGGTGGTTGCTAGGGTGTTGCTAGGTGGTTGCTAGGGTGTTCTGGGTGGTTGCTAGGGTGTTGCTAGGTGGTTGCTAGGGTGTTCTGGGTGGTTGCTAGGCGGTTGCTAGGGTGTTTTGGGTGGTTGCTAGGCAGTTGCTAGGGTGTTCTGGGTGGTTGCTATGGTGTTGCTAGGCAGTTGCTAAGGTATTCTGGGTGGTTGCTAGGCGGTTGCTAGGGTGTTCTGGGTGGTTGCTATGGTGTTGCTAGGCAGTTGCTAAGGTATTCTGGGTGGTTGCTAGGCGGTTGCTAGGGTGTCCTGGGTGGTTGCTATGGTGTTGCTAAGGTATTCTGGGTGGTTGCTATGATGTTACTACGTGGTTGGTAGTTGTCACAGATGGTTACTATGGAGTCTTTATAGAGTTCTTAGCATGATCTTGACATGATATAGCACTTAACTCATTACTATTAGCATGTAGCTATTCACTGCTAGCATGTGTAGCATGTTGGAAGTGCTGTTTGCTAGCATGAGTCAAAAGAGCCAAACCTCATCTCTATACGATGTTCTGATACAGAGATATAGGTCTTGCAAAACGGTTGCTAGGGTACTCAAGTTTGGTTGCTATGGAGTTGCTTGGGAGCTGGGAGCTTTAAACGTAAGAAGTTTAAAGTGGTTTGAAGTTTAAAGTAGTTTACAGTAGTTTGAAGTTCATGACAGATAGATAGATAAATAAGTTAGATACACACACACACACACACACGCGCACACACATGCACACACACACACTAACTCGCTCACACACTCACTCAGACACACACGCACACTCAAGAGTTTATGAGTTTAGAGTTTATAAGTGTATCAATTGATGAGTTTGTAAGTGTATGAGTTTTTGAGTTTATAAATTTAAATGAGTTTAGAGTTTATAAGTTTAAATGAGTTTAAGAGTTCAGAGTTTATTAATTTATGAGTTTAAGAGTTCATAAGTCTATGAATTCATGAGTTTATAAGTTAATTAGTTTATAAGTGTATGAGTTTAGAGTTCATTAGTTTAAATGAGTCTCATTGGCTAATATAGTATATAGAACGGCAGTTTGGTTTAGTCTTCAAGGTATTTTGATTTGAATTTTCGTCGGTTGGTGAGTTTGAATCTAAATTTGAATTTTTTAGAACTCCCCAATGCAAGTCAATGGGAGTTTTTCCGAGTTTTGATCGTCATTTTTAGGAAAACCGTAAGTCAGATCAGTCTGAAAAGATATAGCAACTAACTTCAGATCAGTTTGAGTGTCTGAGCCAAGTTTGGAGTATGTAGAGTTAAAGCTCTAGGAGGAGTTTGAGTCAACAGTTTTTTTACAGAAGAATAATAATAATATTAATAATAACTAGAATGTACATTTCCTGAAGAAAATGTGAAATGGTGCTTGCAGTGGCAAAATTCGGCACGGTTGCTGGGGTGCAGTTATATGGTTTATATGTGGCTCTAAACGGTTGCTAGGGTGTTCTGGGTGGTTGCTAGGGTGTTTGTAGACAGTCACTAGGGTGTTCTGGGTGGTTGCTATGGTGTTGCTATGGTGTTGCTAGGCGGTTGCTAGGGTGTTTTGGGTGGTTGCTATGGTGTCGCTAGGCGGTTGCTAGGGTGTTCTGGATGGTTGCTAGGCAGTTGCTAGGGTGTTCTGGGTGGTTGCTAGGCGGTTGCTAGGGTGTTCTGGGTGGTCGCTATGGTGTGATTAGCATGTTGCTAACATTATGCTAGCTTGATTAGCATTATGCTAGCTTGATTAGCATGTTGGTAGCATGATGCTAGCTTGATTAGCATGTTGCTAGCATGATGCTAGCTTGATTAACATGTTGGTAGCATAATGCTATCATGATTAACATGTTGCTAGCATGATGCTAGCATGATTAGCATGCTGCTAGCATGTTTTTAGCAAGATGCTGTTGCCAGGTGGTTGCTAGGGTGTTCTGGGTGGTTGCTATGGTGTTGCTAGGCAGTTGCTAAGGTGTTCTGGGTGGTTGCTAGGCAGTTGCTAGGGTATTCTTGGTGGTTGATAGGCAGTTGCTAGGTGGTTGCTAGGGTGTTCTGGGTGGTTGCTATGGTGTTGCTAGGCAGTTGCTAGAGTGTTCTGGGTGGTTGCTAGGCAGTTGCTAGGTGTTCTGGGTAGTTGCTAGGCAGTTGCTAGGGTGTTCTGGGTGTTTGCTACGGTATTTTAGGTGGTTACTAGAGCGTTTCTAGACGTTGCTAGGGTGTTCAGGATGGTTGCTAAGTTATTTTTTAGAGTTGCTATGGTGTTACTAGGTGGTTGGTAGTTGTCAAAGATGGTTACTATGGAGTTTTTATAGAGTTATTAAAATCTTTAATAACGAGTGCCTTCAGTACCGAACTCGGCCTGCGGCCTCGTGCCTATGGCCGAATAGGCACAAGCATGGAGCAATATCGCAAGGCCACGAGTGTAATATTGCGTTAAAAAATACAAAAAAATGTAAAAAACATTTTTTTTTGGTTTAGGGTGGTTGCTAGGGAGCTCTTAGTGGTTGCTAGGGTACTGAAACTGGTTGCTAGGGTGTGGCTATGAAGATTTTAGGCCATTACTTATTGGCTGCTTGATAATATAAATCCTCTGAGGGAGAGAGAGAGGGAGAGACGCAGGGCTGTCAGGCCCTTTGGAGTCTGTGTGTGTGAAAATGGCAGTTGGGATTCAAATATTTTTAGAACTCCCAATGTAAAGTCAATGGGGACTTTTTTGGCCGCTTTTTCGTCCGCTGTGCGAACATCGTACACCCGATCGCTTAGAAAAGTCATAGCACACCTCTCCTCAATGAGCCGGTCGATTTGACACCTCACTCAGGGGTCTGTGACAAACGGTGCGGGGCGCATTACGCGCCGAAAAGTTGTCCAGAATAATAATAAGAATAAGAATAATAACTAGAATGTACATTTCCTGAAGAAAATGTGAAATGGTGCTTGCAGTGGCAAAACTCGCCACTCGGTTGCTAGAGTGTGGTACATGATTGCATACGAGCCAACAAACATGTCTGTACGATGTTCTGCTGCTGAGATATGGCTTATTTGTGTTGTTCAGGTGGTTGCTAGGGTGTTCTGGGTGGTTGCTAGGCAGTTGCTAGGGTATTCTGGGTGGTTGCTAGGGTGTTGCTAGGCAGTTGCTAGGGTATTCTGGGTGGTTGCTAGGGCATTGCTAGGCAGTTGCTAGGGTATTCTGGGTGGTTGCTAGGCGGTTGCTAGGGTGTTCTGGGTGGTTGCTAGGGTGTTGCTAGGGTGTTCTGGGTGGTTGCTATGGTGTTGCTAGGCGGTTGCTAGGGTATTCTGGGTGGTTGCTAGGGCGTTGCTAGGCGGTTGCTAGGGTGTTCTGGGTAGTTGCTATGGTGTTGCTAGGCGGTTGCTAGGGTATTCTAGGTGGTTGCTAGGGCGTTGCTAGGCAGTTGCTAGGGTGTTCTGGTGGTTGCTAGGCGGTTGCTAGGGTATTCTGGGTGGTTGCTAGGGTGTTGCTAGGCAGTTGCTAGGGTGTGGGTGGTTGCTAGGGCGTTGCTAGGGTATTCTGGGTGGTTGCTAGGGCGTTGCTAGGCAGTTGCTAGGGTGTGCTGGGTGGTTGCTAGGGTATTCTGGGTGGTTGCTAGGGCGTTGCTAGGCAGTTGCTAGGGTATTCTGGGTGGTTGCTAGGCGGTTGCTAGGGTATTCTTGGTGGTTGCTAGGGCGTTACTAGGCAGTTGCTAGGCTGTTCTGTGTGGTTGCTATGGTGTTGCTAGGCGGTTGCTAGGGTATTCTAGGTGGTTGCTAGGCAGTTGCTAGGGTGTTCTGGTGGTTGCTAGGCGGTTGCTAGGGTATTCTGGGTGGTTGCTAGGGTGTTGCTAGGCAGTTGCTAGGGTGTTCTGGGTGGTTGCTAGGGCGTTGCTAGGCAGTTGCTATGGTATTCTGGGTGGTTGCTAGGGCGTTGCTAGGCAGTTGCTAGGTTGTGCTGGGTGGTTGCTAGGGTATTCTGGGTGGTTGCTAGGGCGTTGCTAGGCGGTTGCTAGGGTATTCTGGGTGGTTGCTAGGCGGTTGCTAGGGTATTCTTGGTGGTTGCTAGGGCGTTACTAGGCAGTTGCTAGGGTGTTCTGGGTGGTTGCTATGGTGTTGCTAGGCGGTTGCTATGGTGTTGCTAGGCGGTTGCTAGGGTATTCTGGGTGGTTGCTAGGGCGTTGCTAGGCAGTTGCTAGGGTGTTCTGGGTGGTTGCTAGGCGGTTGCTAGGGTATTCTGGGTGGTTGCTAGGGCGTTGCTAGGCAGTTGCTAGGGTGTTCTGGGTGGTTGCTAGGCGGTTGCTAGGGTGTTCTGGGTGGTTGCTAGGCAGTTGCTAGGCCGTTGCTAGGTGGTTGCTAGGGTGTTCTGGGTGGTTGCTATGGTGTTGCTAGGCGGTTGCTAGGGTATTCTGGGTGGTTGCTATGGCGTTGCTAGGCAGTTGCTAGGGTGTTCAGTGTGGTTGCTATGGTGTTGCTAGGTGGTTGGTAGGGTATTTTGGGTGGTTGCTAGGCAGTTGCTAGGGTGTTCAGGGCGGTTGCTAAGGTGTTACTAAGTTGTTGGTAGTTGTCACAGATGATTACTATTGGAGTTCTTAGCATTTTCTTGGCATGATTTAGCACTTACCTAATCGCTATTAGCATGTAGCTATTCACAGCTAGCATGTGTAACATGTTGGAATTCCTCTTTGCTAGCATGAGTCAAAAGAGCCAACCCCCATCTCTATACGATGTTCTGATGCAGAGAAATAGGTCTTGCAAAATGGTTGCTAGGGTACTCTTTTTGGTTGCTAGGGAGTGGCTTGGCAGCTGCCAATCATGAAACTCCATAGGCTGCTTGTCAGTGTGAATGATATAAACCAACTCCCATTCCTCTGTGACATTCAGAATGAAAGATATCCTCTATGGATTTTGGTTGCTAAGGTGCTCGACAATGGTTGCTATGGCGGGGCTAGCAAGTGTTGTGGTGTCTCATGAATGGCTGTGTGCTGCCCTGAGTCAAACTTGTCTTAACCCCATCTCTTTATGATGTTCTGATGCAGAGATATAGGTCTTGCAAAATGGTTGCTAGGGTGCTCTGTTTGGTTGCTAGGGAGTGGCTTGGCAGCTGCCAATCATAAAACTCCAAAGGCTGCTTGTCAGTATGAATGATTTAAACCAACTCCCATGCCTCTGTGGCATTCAGAATGGAAGATATCCCTCTATGGTTTTGGTTGCTAAGCTGCTCGACAATGGTTGCTAGGGAGGGGATAGGAAGTGTTGAGGTGATTCATGATTGGCTGTTTGCTGCCCCGAGTCAAATGAGACCACCCCCATGTTTCTATGACAATTCAGTCCAGAGATATCCCTGTGATCTCTTTCAATGGAAGTCTATGGGACTTGTTGCTAAGGTGCTCTAAATGGTTGCTAGGGCGTGGCTTGATAGCTTCACAATGATCCTTAGAGACTGACTGGTCGTCTGAGTAAAATGAGCCCGCCCCCTTGTCTTTCTGACACTGTGATCCAGAGCTACGTTCAATACAAAATCCCAATGCAATGTGTAGGACGGCCCATTTCATGGGCCGTCCTACACCATTGTAAGTCAATGGGAAACTTTGGGACGCTCCTGCCCCCCAGGGGTGCAACTTTTACCCCATTGTGAGGTATGTTCTTACAGAGCCTGTCAGCCTCTTCAAATGTGGCAAATCACACGTTTCTCCGAAATCCTCGCTCCGAGCTACGAGTGCTCAAAGTTCGTCCCAATGTTAAGTCATTGGGACTTTTTGGGACGCTTTTTCACCCCTGGGGCGAACACCGCCCCCCCGATCGCTTATAAAAGTCATAGCACACCTCTCCTCAATGAGCCGGTCGATTTGACACCTCACTCAGGGGTCTGTGACAAACGGTGCGGGGCGAGTTACGCGCCAAACTTTTGTCCGGAATAATAAGAAGTAGAAGAATAATAATAAGTATGCAAGAGAACACTAATGATGCCTTGCTTTCAGCAAGCACCATTAATAATAATAAGTATGCAAGAGAACACTAATGATGCCTTGCCTTTGGCAAGCACCATTAATAATAATAAGTTTAAATAGGATTTCAATATGTTGGCTCTCTCAAGCCAACTTAATTAATAATAATAATAATAAGTTTAAATAGGATTTCAATATGTTGGCTCTCTCAAGCCAACTTAACTAGATTAAAAAGTTCGTCGAGACAAACTTTAAGTTGGCTTGAGAAAGTTTGGACCGGAAAGTTTGAAGTTTAAAGTAGTTTGAAGATTAAAGTAGTTTGAAGTTTAATTTAGTTTAAAGTTTAATTTAGTTTAAAGTTTAAAGAAGTTTGAAGTTTAATTTAGTTTAAAGTTTAAAGTAGTTTGAAGTTTATAGTTTAAAGTTTAAATTAGTTTGAAATTTAAATTAGTTTGAAGTTTAAAGTAGTTTGAAGTTTAAATTAGTTTAAAGTAGCTGAAATGGATTAATGTGATATATAGATAGATAGATAGATAGATAGATAGATAGATAGATAGATAGATAGATAGATAGATAGATGGATAGATGAGTTTAACTCACACTCACACTCGCACATGCACTCACTCACACACAGAACACACACTAACTCACTCAACACTCACTCAGACGCACACACACTTAGTTTTTGAGTTTAGAGTTTACACGTTTAAATGAAGTAAATTTAGCAGTTTGAAGTTTAAATTAGTTTGAAGACACACACACGCACAGACACGCTCACTTGCTCACACTTTTTCACACACACACACACACACGCGCTCACTATCTCACAGACACGCTCACTAACTTTCACACACACATTCACGCACATACACACAGACTCACGCACATACACCCACACAAGCACAGACAGACACACACACACGCAGACACGCTCACTAACTCACACACTTTTTCACACACACACACACACACACACACACACACGCTCACACACTTTTTCACACACACACACGCTCACTTACTCACAGACACACACAGACACGCTCACTAACTCTCACACACACACTCACGCACATACACCCACACGCTCTCACTAACTCACACACACACACCCTCACTAACTCACACACACACACACACACAGACATGCTCACTGTCTCACACACACACACACACACACACACACACACACACACACACACTAACTCGCTCTCACACATACACAGACACGCTCACACACATAGACACACACACACACACACTCTCACACACACACACACACACACGCACACACCCTCGCTAACTCTCTCTCACACACACACACACACACACACACAAACACACACACTCACGCACATACACTCACTCACGGACATACACTCACACATGCACACACACACACACACACACACACACACACACACTCACTCACGGACATACACTCACACATGCACACACACACACACACAGACATGCTCACTATCTCACACACACACACACACACACACACACACTCTCTCTCTCTCACACACATACACACGCACACACTCACACACACACACACACACACACACTAACTCGCTCTCACACAGACACACACACACACACACTCTCTCTCTCACACACACACACACACACACACACTCTCTCTCACACACACACACACACACACACTCACGCACATATACTCACTCACACACAGACACACACACCCTCACTAACTCACACACACACACCCTCACTAACACACACACACACAGACATGCTCACTGTCTCACACACACACACACACACACACACACACACTAACTCGCTCTCACACATACACAGACACGCTCACACACATAGACACACACACTCTCTCACACACACACACACGCACACACCCTCGCTAACTCTGACACACACACACTTACGCACACACACACACACTCACGCACATACACTCACTCACGGACATACACTCACACATGAACACACACACACACACACACACACACACACACAGACATGCTCACTATCTCACACACACTCACACACACGCATACTCAAGAGTTTATGAGTTTAGAGTTTATAAGTGTCTCAATTGATGAGTTTATAAGTGTATGAGTTTTTGAGTTTATAAGTTTAAATGAGTTTAGAGTTTATAAGTTTAAATGAGTTTAAGAGTTCAGAGTTTATTAATTTATGGGTTTAAGAGTTCATAAGTCTATGAATTCATGAGTTTATAAGTTAATTAGTTTATAAGTGTATGAGTTTAGAGTTCATTAGTTTAAATGAGTCTCAATGGCTAATATAGTATATAGAACGGCAGTTTGGTTTAGTCTTCAAGGTGTTTAGATTTAAATTTTCAACATACACACACACACACACACAAGCACGCACGCACAGACTCTCACTCTCTCTCTCACACACACACACACTATCTCTCACACACACACTCACTCACACACACACACAGACAAGCTCATTAACACACACACACACACGCACATAGACACACACTCTCTCTCACACACACACACACTCAGAGTTTATATGAGTTTAGAGTTTATAAGTGTACAAGTTTTTGAGTTAAGAGTTTATAAGTTTAAATGAGTGTGTACGAGTTTTTGAGTTTACACACACACACACACTCACACATAGACACACACGCTCTCACTAACTCACACATAGACACACACGCTCTCACTAACTCACACACACCCTCACTAACTCACACACACACACACACACACACACACACAGACATGCTCACTGTCTCTCACACACACACACACACACACACACACACACACACACACACACACACACACACACACACACACACACTAACTCGCTCTCACACATACACAGACACGCTCACACACATAGACACACACACACTCTCACACACACACACACACACACGCACACCCTCGCTAACTCTCTCTCACACACACACACACACACACACACACACACTCACGCACATACACTCACTCACGGACATACACTCACACATGCACACACACACATACACACACACACACACACACACACACTCACTCACGGACATACACTCACACATGCACACACACACACACACACACACACAGACATGCTCACTATCTCACACACACATACACACACACACACACTCTCTCTCTCACACACATACACGCGCACACACTCACACACACACACACACACACACACACTAACTCGCTCTCACACAGACACACACACACACACACACACACACACACACTCTCTCACACACACACACACACACACACACATAGACACACACACTCTCTCTCACACACACACACACACACACACATACACACACACACACACACACTGTCTCACACACACACACACACACACACACACACACACACACACACACACTAACTCGCTCTCACACATACACAGACACGCTCACACACATAGACACACACACTCTCTCACACACACACACGCACACACCCTCGCTAACTCTGACACACACACACTTACGCACAAACACACACTCACGCACATACACTCACTCACGACATACACTCACACATGCACACACACACACACACACACACACACACAGACATGCTCACTATCTCACACACACTCACACACGCACACTCAAGAGTTTATGAGTTTAGAGTTTATAAGTGTATCAATTGATGAGTTTATAAGTGTATGAGTTTTTGAGTTTATAAGTTTAAATGAGTTTAGAGTTTTTAAGTTTAAATGAGTTTAAGAGTTCAGAGTTTATTAATTTATGGGTTTAAGAGTTCATAAGTCTATGAATTCATGAGTTTATAAGTTAATTAGTTTATAAGTGTATGAGTTTAGAGTTCATTCGTTTAAATGAGTCTCATTGGCTCATATAGTATATAGAACGGCAGTTTGGTTTAGTCTTCAAGGTGTTTAGATTTGAATTTTCGTCGGTTGGTGAGTTTGAATCTGGATTTGAATTTTTTAGAACTCCCCAATGCAAGTCAATGGGAGTTTTTCCGAGTTTTGATCATCATTTTTAGGAAAACCGTAAGTCCGATCAGTCTGAAAAGATATAGCAACTAACTTCAGATCAGTTTGAGTGTCTGAGCCGAGTTTGGAGTATGTAGAGTTAAAGCTCTAGGAGGAGTTTGAGTCAACAGTTTTTTTACAGAAGAATAATAATAATATTAATAATAACTAGATGCAAAAGTTCGTCGAGACAAACTTTAAGTTGGCTTGAGAAAGTTTGGACCAGAACGTTTTTTTGCTAGGCGGTTGCTAGGGTGTTCTGGGTGGTTGCTATGGTGTTGCTAGGCGGTTGCTAAGGTATTTTGGGTGGTTGCTAGGCGGTTGCTAGGGTGTTCTGGGTGGTTGCTATGGTGTTGCTAGGCGGTTGCTAGGGTGTTCTGGGTGGTTGCTAGGTGGTTGCTAGGGTGTTTTGAGTGGTTGCTAGGCGGTTGCTAGGGTATTCTGGTTGGTTGCTAGGGTGTTTTGGGTGGTTGCTAGGGTGTTCTGGGTGGTTGCTATGGTGTTACTAGGTGGTTGCTAGGGTATTCTGGTTGGTTGCTAGGGTGTTCTGGGTGGTTGCTAGGCGGTTGCTAGGGTGTTCTGGGTGGTTGCTATGGTGTTGCTAGGTGGTTGCTAGGGTATTCTGGGTGGTTGCTATGGTGTTGCTAGGCGGTTGCTAGGGTGTTCTGGGTGGTTGTTATGGTGTTGCTAGGCGGTTGCTAAGGTATTCTGGGTGGTTGCTAGGCGGTTGCTAGGGTGTTCTGGGTGGTTGCTAGGCGGTTGCTAGGGTGTTCTGGGTGGTTACTATGGTGTTGCTAGGTGGTTGCTAGGGTATTCTGGGTGGTTGCTAGGCAGTTGCTAGGGTGTTCTGGGTGGTTGCTATGGTATTGCTAGGCGGTTGCTAGGGTGTTCTGGGTGGTTGCTATGGTGTTGCTAGGTGGTTGGTAGTTGTCACAGATGGTTACTATGGAGTCTTTATAGAGTTCTTAGCATGATCTTGGCATGATATAGCACTTAACTAATCGCTATTAGCATGTAGCTATTCACTGCTAGCATGTGTAGCATGTTGGAAGTGCTGTTTGCTAGCATGAGTCAAAAGAGCCAAACCTCATCTCTATACGATGTTCTGATACAGAGATATAGGTCTTGCAAAACGGTTGCTAGGGTACTCAAGTTTGGTTGCTATGGAGTTGCTTGGGAGCTGGGAGCTTTAAACTTAATAAGTTTAAAGTGGTTTGAAGTTTAAAGTAGTTTACAAGTTTTTGAGTTTTGAGTTTATAAGTTTAAATGAGTTTAGAGTGTGTGTGTGTGTGTGTGTGTGTGTGTGTGTGTACACACACACACTCAGAGTTTATGAGTGTAGAGTTTATAAGTGTATAAATGGATGAGTTTATAAGTGTACAAGTTTTTGAGTTTAGTTTATAAGTTTAAATGAGTTTTGAGTTTATAAGTTTAAATGAGTTTAGAGTTTATACATTTAAATGAGTTTAAGAGTTCAGAGTTTGTTAATTTATGAGTTTTAGAGTTCATAAGTCTATGAATTCATGAGTTTATAAGTTAATTAGTTTATAAGTGTATGAGTTTAGAGTGCATTAGTTTAAATGAGTCTCAATGGCTCATATAGTATATAGAACGGCAGTTTGGTTTAGTCTTCAAGGTATTTTGATTTGAATTTTCGTCGGTTGGTCAGTTTGAATCTAAATTTGAATTTTTTAGAACTCCCTAATGTAAGTCAATGGGAGTTTTTCCAAGTTTTGATCGTCATTTTTAGGAAAACCGTAAGTCCGATCAGTCTGAAAAGATATAGCAACTAACTTCAGATCAGTTTGAGTGTCTGAGCCGAGTTTGGAGTATGTAGAGTTAAAGCTCTAGGACGAGTTTGAGTCAACAGTTTTTAACAGAAGATTAATAATAATAATAACTAGATTAAAAAGTTCGTCGAGACAAACTTTAAGTTGGCTTGAGAAAGCCGGACCAGAAAGTTTAAAGAAGTTTACAATAGTTTGGAGTTTAAATTAGTTTAAAGTTTAAAGTAGTTTAAAGTTTAAAGTAGTTTAAAGTTTAAATTAGTTTGAAGTTTAAAGTAGTTTAAAGTTTAAAGTAGTTTAAAGTTTAAATTAGTTTGAAGTTTAAATTAGCTTAAAGTTTAAATTAGTTTGAAGTTTAAAGTAGTTTAAAGTTTAAATTAGTTAGTTTAAAGTTAAAAAGTTGTTGGGGGTTTTCTAGTGGGTTGCTAAGGTGTTCTCGGTGGTTGCTAGGCGGTTGCTAGGGTGTTCTGGGTGGTTGCTAGGCGGTTGCTAGGCGGTTGCTAAGGTATTTTGGGTGGTTGCTAGGTGGTTGCTAGGGTGTTCTGGTTGGTTGCTATGGAGTTGCTAGGGAGTTCTGGGTGGTTGCTAGGTGGTTGCTAGGGTGTTTTGAGTGGTTGCTAGGCGGTTGCTAGGGTATTCTGGTTGGTTGCTAGGGTGTTTTGGGTGGTTGCTAAGGTGTTCTGGGTGGTTGCTAGGCGGTTGCTAGGGTGTTCTGGGTGGTTGCTATGGTGTTGCTAGGCGGTTGCTAGGGTGTTCTGGGTGGTTGCTAGGCGGTTGCTAGGGTGTTCTGGGTGGTTGCTATGGTGTTGCTAGGCGGTTGCTAGGGTATTCTGGGTGGTTGCTAGGCGGTTGCTAAGGTATTTTGGGTGGTTGCTAGGCGGTTGCTAGGGTGTTCTGGGTGGTTGCTATGGTGTTGCTAGGCGGTTGCAAGGGTGTTCTGGGTGGTTGCTAGGTGGTTGCTAGGGTGTTTTGGGTGGTTGCTAGGCGGTTGCTAGGATATTCTGGTTGGTTGCTAGGGTGTTTTGGGTGGTTGCTAGGGTATTCTGGGTGGTTGCTATGGTGTTACTAGGTGGTTGCTAGGGTGTTCTGGGTGGTTGCTATGGTGTTGCTAGGCGGTTGCTAGGGTATTCTGGGTGGTTGCTAGGCGGTTGCTAAGGTATTCAGGGCGGTTGATATGGTGTTACTAGGTGGTTGGTAGTTGTCACAGATGGTTACTCTGGAGTTTTTATAGAGTTCTTAGAATGATTTAACACTTAACTAATCGCTATTAGCATGTAGCTATTCACTGCTAGCATGTGTAGCATGTTGGAAGTGCTGTTTGCTAGCATGAGTCAAAAGAGCCAAACCTCATCTCTATACGATGTTCTGATACAGAGATATAGGTCTTGCAAAACGGTTGCTAGGGTACTCAAGTTTGGTTGCTATGGAGTTGCTTGGGAGCTGGAAGCTTTAAACTTAATAAGTTTAAAGTGGTTTGAAGTTTAAAGTAGTTTACGAGTTTTTGAGTTTTGAGTTTATAAGTTTAAATGAGTTTAGAGTGTGTGTGTGTGTGTGTGTGTGTGTGTGTACACACACACACACACACTCAGAGTTTATGAGTGTAGAGTTTATAAGTGTATAAATGGATGAGTTTATAAGTGTACAAGTTTTTGAGTTTAGTTTATAAGTTTAAATGAGTTTTGAGTTTATAAATTTAAATGAGTTTAAGAGTTCAGAGTTTATTAATTTATGAGTTTTAGAGTTCATAAGTCTATGAATTCATGAGTTTATAAGTTAATTACTTTATAAGTGTATGAGTTTAGAGTGCATTAGTTTAAATGAGTCTCAATGGCTCATATAGTATATAGAACGGCAGTTTGGTTTAGTCTTCAAGGTATTTTGATTTGAATTTTCGTCGGTTGGTCAGTTTGAATCTAAATTTGAATTTTTTAGAACTCCCTAATGTAAGTCAATGGGAGTTTTTCCGAGTCTTGATCGTCATTTTTAGGAAAACCGTAAGTCCGATCAGTCTGAAAAGATATAGCAACTAACTTCAGATCAGTTTGAGTGTCTGAGCCGAGTTTGGAGTATGTAGAGTTAAAGCTCTAGGACGAGTTTGAGTCAACAGTTTTTAACAGAAGAATAATAATAATAATAATAATAATAATAATAATAAGTTTAAGTACAATATCAGTAAGTTGGCTCTCTCAAGCCAACTTAACTAGATTAAAAAGTTCGTCGAGACAAACTTTAAGTTGGCTTGAGAAAGCCGGACCAGAAAGTTTGAAGAAGTTTGAAGTTTAAATTAGTTTAAAGTTTAAAGTAGTTTGAAGTTTAAAATAGTTTGAAGTTTAAAGTAGTTTAAAGTTTAAATTAGTTTAAAGTTTAAAGTAGTTTGAAGTTTAATTTAGTTTAAAGTTTAAAGAAGTTTGAAGTTTAATTTAGTTTAAAGTTTAAAGTAGTTTGAAGTTTAATTTAGTTTAAAGTTTAAAGTAGTTTGAAGTTTAATTTAGTTTAAATTAATTAGGGTGTTCTGGGTGGTTGATATGGTGTTGCTAGGCGGTTGCTAGGGTATTCTGGGTGGTTGCTAGGCGGTTGCTAGGGTGTTCTGGGTGGTTGCTATGGTGTTGCTAGGCGGTTGCTAAGGTATTTTGGGTGGTTGCTAGGCGGTTGCTAGGGTGTTCTGGGTGGTTGCTAGGGTGTTGCTAGGCGGTTGCTAGGGTATTCTGGGTGGTTGCTAGGTGGTTGCTAGGGTGTTCTGGGTGGTTGCTATGGTGTTGCTAGGGTATTCTGGGTGGTTGCTAGGCGGTTGCTAGGGAGTTCTGGGTGGTTGCTATGCTGTTGCTAGGCGGTTGCTAGGGTATTCTGGGTGGTTGCTAGGCGGTTGCTAGGGTGTTCTGGGTGGTTGCTAGGGTGTTTTGGGTGGTTGCTATGCTGTTGCTAGGGTGTTCTGGGTGGTTGCTATGGTGTTGCTAAGCGGTTGCTAGGATGTTCTGGGTGGTTGCTATGATGTTGCTAGGCGGTTGCTAGGGTGTTTTGGTGGTCGCTTTGGTGTTGCTAGGCGGTTGCTAGGGTGTTCTGGGTGGTTGCTATGATGTTGCTAGGCGGTTGCTATGGTATTCTGGGTGGTTGCTAGGGTGTTGCTAGGCGGTTGCTAGGGTATTCTAGGTGGTTGCTAGGATGTTTTGGTGGTTGCTAGGGTGTTGCTAGGCGGTTGCTAGGTTGTTCTGGGTGGTTGCTATGCTGTTGCTAGGCGGTTGCTAGGGTGTTTTGGTGGTTACTATGGTGTTGCTAGGCGGTTGCTAGGGTGTTCTGGGTGGTTGCTATGATGTTGCTAGGTGGTTGCTAGGGTGTTTTGGTGGTTGCTATGGTGTTGCTAGGGTATTCTGGGTGGTTGCTAGGGTGTTGCTAGGCGGTTGCTAGGGTGTTCTGGGCGGTTGCTATGGTGTTACTAGGTGATTGGTAGTTGTCACAGATGGTTACTATGGAGTTTTTATAGTTCTTAGCATGATCTTGGCATGATTTAGCACTCAACTAATCGCTATTAGCATGTAGCTATTCACTGCTAGCATGTGTAGCATGTTGGAAGTGCTGTTTACTAGCATGAGTCAAAAGAGCCAAACCTCATCTCTATACGATGTTCTGATACAGAGATATAGGTCTTGCAAAACGGTTGCTAGGGTACTCAAGTTTGGTTGCTATGGAGTTGCTTGGGAGCTGGAAGCTTTAAACTTAAGAAGTTTAAAGTGGTTTGAAGTTTAAAGTAGTTTACGAGTTTTTGAGTTTTGAGTTTATAGGTTTAAATGAGTTTAGTGTGTGTGTGTGTGTGTGTGTGTGTGTGTGTGTGTGTGTGTTCACACACACACACACTCAGAGTTTATGAGTTTAGAGTTTATAAGTGTATAAATGGATGAGTTTATAAGTGTACAAGTTTTTGAGTTTAGTTTATAAGTTTAAATGAATTTAGAGTTTATAAGTTTAAATGAGTTTAGAGTTTATAAGTTTAAATGAGTTTGAGTTCAGAGTTTATTAATTTATGGGTTTAAGAGTTCATAAGTCTATGAATTCATGAGTTTATAAGTTAATTAGTTTATAAGTGTATGAGTTTAGAGTTCATTAGTTTAAATGAGTCTCATTGGCTAATATAGTATATAGAACGGCAGTTTGGTTTAGTCTTCAAGGTATTTAGATTTGAATTTTCGTCGGTTGGTGAGTTTGAATCTGGATTTGAATTTTTTAGAACTCCCCAATGTAAGTCAATGGGAGTTTTTCCGAGTTTTGATCGTCATTTTTAGGAAAACCGTAAGTCCGATCAGTCTAAAAAGATATAGCAACTAACTTCAGATCAGTTTGAGTGTCTGAGCCGAGTTTGGAGTATGTAGAGTTAAAGCTCTAGGACGAGTTTGAGTCAACAGTTTTTAACAGAATAATAATAATAATAATAAGTTTAAGTACAATATCAGTAAGTTGGCTCTCTCAAGCCAACTTAATAAGTTTAAATAGGATTTCAGTAAGTTGGCTCTCTCAAGCCAACTTAATAATAATAAGTTTAAATAGGATTTCAATATGTTGGCTCTCTCAAGCCAACTTAACTAGATTAAAAAGTTCGTCGAGACAAACTTTAAGTTGGCTTGAGAAAGCCGGACCAGAAAGTTTAAAGAAGTTTAAAATAGTTTGGAGTTTAAATTAGTTTAAAGTTTAAAGTAGTTTAAAGTTTAAATTAGTTTGAAGTTTAAAGTAGTTTAAAGTTTAAATTAGTTTAAAGTTTAAAGTAGTTTAAAGTTTAAATTAGTTTGAAGTTTAAAGTAGTTTAAAGTTTAAATTAGTTTGAAGTTTAAATTAGCTTAAAGTTTAAATTAGTTTGAAGTTTAAATTAGTTTAAAGTTTAAATTAGTTTGAAGTTTAAAGTAGTTTAAAGTTTAAATTAGGTAGTTTAAAGTTAAAAAGTTGTTGGGGGTTTTCTAGTGGGTTGCTAAGGTGTTCTCGGTGGTTGCTAGGCGGTTGCTAGGGTGTTCTGGGTGGTTGCTAGATGGTTGCTAAGGTATTTTGGGTGGTTGCTAGGTGGTTGCTAGGGTGTTCTGGGTGGTTGCTATGGTGTTGCTAGGCAGATGCTAAGGTATTTTGGGTGGTTGCTAGGCGGTTTCTAGGGTGTTCTGGGTGGTTGCTAGGGTGTTGCTAAGCGGTTGCTAGGGTATTTTGGGTGGTTGCTAGGGTGTTGCTAGGCGGTTGCTAGGGTGTTCTGGGTGGTTGCTAGGGTGTTGCTAAGCGGTTGCTAGGGTATTTTGGGTGGTTGCTAGGCGGTTGCTAGGGTGTTCTGGGTGGTTGCTAAGGTATTTTGGGTGGTTGCTAGGCGGTTGCTAGGGTGTTCTGGGTGGTTGCTATGGTGTTGATAGGCGGTTGCTAAGGTATTTTGGGTGGTTGCTAGGATGTTGCTAGGCGGTTGCTAGGGTGTTCTGGGTGGTTGCTATGGTGTTGCTAGGCAGTTGCTAGGGTATTCTGGGTGGTTGCTAGGCGGTTGCTAGGGTGTTCTGGGTGGTTGCTATGGTGTTGCTAGGGTATTCTGGGTGGTTGCTAGGCGGTTGCTAGGCGGTTGCTAGGGTGTTCTGGGTGGTTGCTAGGCGGTTGCTATGGTATTTTGGGTGGTTGCTAGGGTGTTCTGGGTGGTTGCTAGGGTGTTCTGGGTGGTTGCTAGGCGGTTGCTAGGGTGTTTTAGTGGTTGCTATGGTGTTGCTAGGCGGTTGCTAGGGTGTTCTGGGTGGTTGCTAGGGTGTTGCTAGGCGGTTGCTAGGGTATTCTGGGTGGTTGCTAGGCGGTTGCTAGGGTGTTCTGGGTGGTTGCTATGCTGTTGCTAGACGGTTGCTAGGGTATTCTGGGTGGTTGCTAAGTGGTTGCTAGGGTGTTTTGGGTGGTTGCTAGGCGGTTGTTAGGGTGTTCTGGGTGGTTGCTATGGTGTTGCTAGGCGGTTGCTAAGGTATTCTGGGTGGTTGCTAGGCAGTTGCTAGGGTGTTCTGAGTGGTTGCTATGCTGTTGCTAAGGTGTTCTGGGTGGTTGCTAGGCGGTTGCTAGGGTGTTCTGGGCGGTTGCTATGGTGTTTCTAGGCGGTTGCTAGGGTATTCTGGGTGGTTGCTAGGCGGTTGCTAGGGTGTTCTGGGTGGTTGCTATGGTGTTGCTAGGCGGTTGCTAGGGTGTTCTGAGTGGTTGCTATGATGTTAATAGGCGGTTGCTAAGGTATTCTGGGCGGTTGCTAGGCAGTTGCTAGGGTGTTCTGGGCGGTTGCTATGGTGTTGCTAGGTGGTTGGTAGTTGTCACAGATGGTTACTATGGAGTTTTTATAGAGTCCTTAGCATGATCTTGGTATGATTTAGCACTTAACTAATTGATATTAGCATGTAGCTATTCACTGCTAGCATGTGTAGCATGTTGGAAGTGCTGTTTGCTAGCATGAGTCAAAAGAGCCAAACCTCATCTCTATACGATGTTCTGATACTGAGATATAGGTCTTGCAAAACGGTTGCTAGGGTACTCAAGTTTGGTTGCTATGGAGTTGCTTGGGAGCTTGAAGCTTTAAACTTAAGAAGTTTAAAGTGGTTTGAAGTTTAAAGTAGTTTACGAGTTTTGAGTTTACAAGTTTAAATGAGTTTAGAGTTCAGAGTTTATTAATTTATGGGTTTAAGAGTTCATAAGTCTATGAATTCATGAGTTTATAAGTTAATTAGTTTATAAGTGTATGAGTTTAGAGTTCATTAGTTTAAATGAGTCTCAATGGCTAATATAGTATATAGAACGGCAGTTTGGTTTAGTCTTCAAGGTGTTTAGATTTAAATTTTCAACATACACACACACACACACACAAGCACGCACGCACAGACTCTCACTCTCTCTCTCACACACACACACACTATCTCTCACACACACACTCACTCACACACACACACAGACAAGCTCATTAACACACACACACACACACACACGCACATAGACAC
>NC_137140.1:15170176-15205176 GCF_949319135.1 Squalius cephalus | reverse complement strand
GGGGGATTGTCTGTTTTTCATGGCTGGGTGGCTGCGGTCTGTGAAAAGAATCCTCAGAGAATAAAGCCTTTTCTTCTTTATTACAATTTTGCCTTTTGAGTGTTCCTTAACCCTGTGATGCTGTTTTTCCCAGTGAGATAAAAAAATTGCTATTACAGCTGGTGTCAGAAGTTTGGGATCCTGTGCGGACGCTTCTTCTCCTGGTCCTGAGAGCGGTTTTGACGGAAATTGCGCAATCCCGGCAGCACCAGGCGGCCGTCTCATACCTCGACGGTTTGAGATAGAAACTCAACAGATTACGGGAGAGAGAGCCAATACCGCATTCAGGGCCAGTGGAGGAAGCTCCCACCAGGACCATAAAGAATCCGCGGTGATTGCGGGAGAAACAGAAAAAAGCATCTCTGGGTAAGACACGGCAAATTGTTTTATTGAAGTTGAGTGTAATTTGATAATTGTGAGTGAACATGAACCATATTGGCTGAGTTTTGCTTTTTGGTACGAGCGAGAGGTGATTCAGATAATCACAATTTTTGTGGGGAAATTGGTCTGACAGATTCGGACCGGTTTCTGCCACACTTAGCTCGTTGGTGGACGGAAGGGCCACAGGTGATTCAGATAATCACAGCTACTGATTAATTAGTTTTACTCAAAAGCGCTAGTAACCCGAGAATTAATCAATTTAGGTGGACGGAAGAGCCACATCAAATCAATTAAGTGGACGGAAGAGCCACATCAAATCAGAATTAATCAAGCGCTAGAAAGTGCTTATGGGAAAACTTTGAGTGGAACGTAATTACAAACTGAAACCCGTCCGATCTCGGGGTGAAGAAAAGATCGGGTCTGTCGAAGACGTTTGACAGATTCTGTAAGACACGTGTCGAATTGTGAAATCCAGAAGAGAGGAACTCAGCCAAAAATGGGGTCATCTAACAGTAAACCAGATCGTTTTTACACACCTATTTTGTGTCAAATGAAAAATTACGGCTATAAATGCATGCAAGAAATTGAGAAACGGATAATTGTTTAACAAAAAGGCTGTTGTGTGTGTGTCAAGCATGTGTGTAAAACTGTGAACAGACAGTAGTTTGTTGAACTGAAGAAGATAGGGAAAGATAGAATGTTTTTCCTGATGGAAATTATAAACAGAGAATTGTTGGATTGCAGATAAAAGAGAACAGATGCAGAAGGAACTAGCATGTAGGGGAAGATAGAGTTCATGGAACAATTTATGAACGCCTGTTAAGTCAAATTAAGTTAAAAATGGTATGAAAAGTGAGTTTTTAGATAAAAATAAGGCATTGAGTATGATTAACAGGGATTAACATGATATAAAGATGAACAAAAGTTTTATTAAGCAGAATGGGAAACAATTTTATTTTACTGGTAAAATAATGATGTCTAGAGAATTTTCATAACAAGAGTTGAAGGAGCAAGCAGCTATAATGGCTGCCTGTGCGATTTAGGGATTGAGAGATGAGTAATATGATATTTTGTTTTTTTTGTGAAACAGCAGAGATAAGTGGGACTGAGAAAATATTGATAATATTAAGTTGAATCTGCAGCCTAACCATTTGATAGAGGAATACTGTTTCAACACAGTTTTAATGAAATTGATGGCATATAGTACAAATGTTTATACTTTATGAAGAGTCCTGAAACAAACAGTAGGACAGAAGAGAGCAAACGTTGTAAGCAGCTGTGCTCTGAAGCTTTGACTTCAAAGAAATGTGAAGTTTAGAAAGAAAATGTTTAGTGAAAACCCCTGAGAATATGTTGAATGATTTTCGTTGCAACTTATGAAACTTTGTTTTATGCCAATAATAATGATGAAGATTATGATTTGGCTATTGTGATTGAATCCACACTGGTGGACTGTAAAAGAATACAGAGAACTGCTTATCAGTGGCTCTGTTTACATTCCTGATTGGGACACACTGCTTCAAGGGTGTGCAGTAAGTTGGAGCTGTTTGCAAGCTCAATGATCAAACTATAGGTAAAGAGAGTGTTTTAATTGTGGTCAGCGGGGCCATTTAGCCCGTATTTGTAAATGGACACTCAGAAAAGAAAGTGATAACGTGAAAGTGATGTGATTAATGTGGGTTTTTGAAAGTAGAACAGTATTTAAATGACGATATTAAAGTGCAAGTAAATAAGGGAGAAAAAGAAAGTTAAAGGAAAGTTAATAGATGGAAGTCGTAAGAAGGTTGAAAGATTTAAGTCTTAAGGGAATCCTTTTAAAGGAAAGAGCTAGTGAATTGATGAATGCAGATTGATGTAAAATTACAGATAATGACAAGTTGCAAAATATTTTAAAAGTACCGTTAACTAAAAGGATGATTGTGTTTTTAATGGAATACTTTAAAAGGGTTTAGATGATATAGAGAGACTAATCTGACAGATTATTTACAATGATAAATGCAAAAAATGTATCAAAAGCAGAGAGTGCTAGCAACCTCAAAAGTTAGTATGAATCATAGAAGCAGATTGATAAAACTCCTAGAGAAAACATTGAAGTCAGGTATTAAATTATGGTAATTGAGAACCTGACAACTAAAATTGAGATGAAATGTGATCAAATAAGTAGAAGCAGTATTACTAGATTAATTGTTAGTGTTTTGAACGTGGAGAAATGGTGTTGACCATGAAAGAACTAGGAGCTGATGTTTTGCTTTCAAAAGATAAGCTTGTGATTGGCTGAAATGGTTTGCTTATCTGAATCTGGTGTGTGCTGTGGCTAAGACGTCCAGTGCGACAGAGACACGATCTAAGAGGAAATTTGTAATGTAATGTCTAAATTCCCTGATGTGGGCAAAGGACAAATGTAAATTCTGGCAAAGATACCTTAAGCTGGGTTAAAGTTAAAAGATGGTAGATAAAGTTTGATTTTAGAAGTTTATGAGAGTGCAGAGTACCAGTCCTGAATGCCTCAGAGTCTCTCTCATTCAATGTCAGCTGAAAGCTGTTGTCTGAGCCTGTGCAAGGCACATTGTTTTAGTTGAAAACCATAGACATGGATGTTAAAAGAAATCATGCTACAAGGCAGTTCAGATTTCATACATTTAAAGGGAAATTTGTAAATGTTTTAAAAGTAAAACTGAATGACTTTAAAGAAGTCTTAAACGATAGAAGTGACATGTTTGACTAGTTTAGGACCAGTAACTTTGTCTCATTTTAGTCTCCACCATGCAGGGCCGATGGCTCCGGCCACAGATGTAACAGTACACTGAATGGACGTTGTGATAACTAAATTCACTGAGTGTAAGCTCAGTATTGCGATTTTGCTGATTTGAAGATGTTTAAAATATTTAAGTGATTAAATACTGTTGTTATTAACCTGTCTCCCTGTGTTAACACTATTAGGCAGTCCGAGTGCTCTGGTGACTCTTGAGTGTGCCTTTCCTAAGCTCCAGAACTGATTATGTTGAAGAAAATGGTCAAAGATTCTGTTATGGGGAAGAGCGGTTACCAGTGTGCACGAAGTGATATCACTCAAAGACGGGTAAGATTCTCTAGGGCCAGAGGTCAACCTAAGACAGAGGGTCACGCCGACACTGGGTATCTGCAGAATGGCGGTGTTTTATGTGAGTTGGGTATGAGAGTGGCGCTGATTGACTGAGTGGCCACCAGCATCAGCAGATCATTGAGAGGCCAGATGGGCTGTGAGGAGTTACGGCATGTCTGACCCAGAAAATGTGAGTTCCTCTATATACCACTTGCAAGAAACCGCATTCATTGTATGGCTTGTTTTTCATTATGACAAGTGTTTGCAACCATGCCAGGGGACAACACCCTGATGAAGATTATAGATAAAGAGCTGATGGGAATGGGCTTTCAAGAGCCAGCTGAGACCGTGAGGTGATTGTCATTATTTGTTGTGGAGACAGTAACAAAACTTAATTTTTATCAGGAACATGATGTTGGTTGCCTTATGGGCAAGGGAAAATATTATAGAAGTTGATATTGAAATAATATGTCTTTAAGATATGTAAGATATGTTTTGTAAGTTTTAAATCCTGAAGGTCATTAAACGTGGTGGTGGCTAAAGGTGAAGACAGCTTTTGTAGATTCAAGAAAAGTCTGGATAAAGGTTAATGGTCAAAGGTTATTGAAATTAATTTATTATTAGATTTTGTCTAAATTACAGTCTTAGGAGGCTGTTGAAAAGAGTATTTGTTTATAGTGAGAGAGACTGCTTGAGTGAAGGAACGGATGGTATTCTGTCAGTCTTTCTGTTATCGGCATGCTAAAGCAAGTTGAAGCAAAATAATGATAATGAGTCAAAACAACCCAGCTGACTTTTCTAAGAGAAAATGAATAATGAACAAACGGGCTTTGAAACTGGTAAAGAGACCATGTAAAATTAGGTAAAAGCTACAGGAAAATGAGAAGTTTAAAATCTTATTTAAAATTTAAATATGCTTAGAGTTAAAATCAAAGATATGAATATGAGAATATGAGCGGTTCATAGTCAGGTATGTGTGTGTGTTGGATGGTGACAGGATTGTATGTTTTATGAGTGTTGATTCATGTTTGGTATGTGTTGGTTTAGGGAAGCTATTCTGTCCCCATAGTGTGTATATTGTGTCATTAACCCCTGGAATGAGTTTTATCATTACAGATGGGTTAAGGCAAATGACAAATTTGAAAGAAATTTGGTCATCAAGCTCTGTAGATTATTGTGAACAGAGAGAGAATGTTGTTTGACTGATACTGACCAAGTCTGTACACGACGACCTGACCTGATAGAAACAATCGATGACTTTGACATTGGAAAATGTTTGTAGATGACTGACTTAAGAGACCAAATAACAGGCCTGAAAAGCAGTGAGACTCAGGACCAGTGCCCTTCAAATTATTAGATAAGAAGATGAGATTGTGGCTTACGTAATGTTTTGTTTCAGAGGCAGAGAAAGATGTCTGGGGGAAATTTGGCTGAAGGACAACATTTGGGTTAGTGTTGAAAACTTTGTTTACCCAAACACCATTGTGTATCATGCATCAAAAGGGGGATGGTAACAATTACCATACCAAGGGGTTCAAATTAGCTGAAAGCCATCGTACAGGTGGGACAATAAATGTTGGGAGAACACTGCGTTTAACTGGGTAAAAGCCCTGTAAGAAGTCATTTTTCTCCATAACAAAATTGCTGTCTGTAAGTGTGCAGATTCGGCAGCGAAGGACGCGGCAGCACAGCAGACAAAAGAAACTATGTGTACTTTACTATCTGACAATAACCTCGACGTTTGTTTTTCTTTACAGAGGATGTAGACTTTTGATACAGGGCAGACTGTGCCCAGTAAACTGGATTATTATTGTGGCAGAGAGGTGCCACACCTTGCGCAGCGCATAACTTAAAACTTTCCTTTTGCAGGATGTCAGGATGGATTGTGTCGAACAGAACTGATTCTGTTCCAAATGTATAAATATTGTTTTGTTAACATGAGCAAAGTGGGTTGAGTGTGTTTCAGGGAAAACAAGGACCCTGAGTGCTATTCAGTGAGCAAAATGATCTGGTGACAATATGTTTCAGGCTGTTGATTCAACAGGTCACACCAAAAGGGACGACCGGCCAGACAAGCGGTCAATAACAAAATAGCTTGGGTCTGCATTCACAGGTGACAGCGGGCAGGAAATGGTTAATTCCAGTAGAGGTGCGGTCGGGATAAGGAAAAATCTTGTAATGATCAGAAAATGGTTGGAGAGGGTGACACCTGGGTCCACGCCTCTGACCTTAGACTACACCAACCAACCTCAGCAACCCCACGCGCCGACGCGAAGGACAGTGAGGGGTCAAGGACGTGCTAGTAACGTACCCTCCCTTGCCAGCGATGGAAAATCCTCTCTACGGCACGCAAAGTGTCATATTGGTGAAGACGGAACGTCCATGGGGCGAACGAGATGGTCAACACACCTGGAGGAGGATGTGGACCAATTAATGGTTTAAGTTTAGCAGAATAATTTGTTTTGTGATGATGTTGATGATTTTATTTGATCAAATCAAACTAGGGCTTAGTATTGATGTAGATCTAATGATTTGATTGGTGCAAATGTTTTCAGGAAAAGTATAAAATCTATTCAATGATGTGAAGTACGGTCATAAACAAAAAAAGACAGTCGGTCTGCAATGGAAAAGTAAGAGTTAATTTTTAACATCCAAAGTGGATTAATGGAAAGGGCTGAATGTAGGCTATAGGAGTTATGATTGTATGTGTTATTCTGACAATTTTGTTATTCATGGGTGAATACGAGTACTGGAATGTCTGTTCAGTTTATCCCAAGGATGGACAAAATTAGGCAGATGGTGGAAGTAGCGGAAGCTACAGTAACGTGGTAAATTGGGGGGTGTTTTTTCATTTTCTTATTTTCTTACTTTCTAAATTCTTTCTTTCTAAGGACGATGATAATGTATAAAGAGGGTTAAAAACAGTAGCCATCCGTGTTACGAGGTGGCATACAAGGACAGGGTTTGAATTGAGGGATATTTTTGTATCTACTTTTTCCTTTTCTTTGTGTAATAGGTTGCTGAAATTGATATGTGTTGTTTTCCTACTAAATATAACTACACTATTTCTTGTTTATATTGAGGTGACCGAGGGTCCGAACTATAGTTTTGGGGGTGCAATAACAGTGCTTGTTCACCTAGCCCGGCCTTATATAAACCTTTACTTGCTTGCTACAAAATTAAGGGCCTGTCCTTACAAAAACAGCCTAAGCTTATTTCATTTTTAATCCTTTCTTTTCCTACAAGTTTAAAGAAGAGTGATCAGGTATACGAAAATCAAATATGAAGGGTATGACTGTGATGTAAAGACTTGAAGTAATTATATTCTTGGGGATTCAATAGTAAAATGGGTTTGATTAATTTTAGAAAATAGAAATGAATTTTTATTATTTTGTTGGTTATCAGAGAATGATAAACAGGGGGGAGATGTTAATGAAAAATTCATCATTCTTGTGTTTATTCATTTAAACTTGTTGATTTCATTTAACTATGTGTAGTAGCATCTGACCATGTGCTTCTGTGAGGGTTTTCTAACAGCTGAAGAAGGGACAAAGAACAGTGTGACCTGCTCAGGGGGTTAGAAAACCAGTCCAGGCCAGTTGAAGATAGGGGGTATCTTTTGGAAAGTTACAGAAAACTAAGTAGGTGTGGTCAAGATGTTAGAAACCTGTATAAAATGTCTCAGTTTTATTATGGTGGGGGGATTGTCTGTTTTTCATGGCTGGGTGGCTGCGGTCTGTGAAAAGAATCCTCAGAGAATAAAGCCTTTTCTTCTTTATTACAATTTTGCCTTTTGAGTGTTCCTTAACCCTGTGATGCTGTTTTTCCCAGTGAGATAAAAAAAATTGCTATTACAACCCGTCAAATTTAAATAATTACAGGCCAATTTCTAATTTGTCTGTTTTGGCCAAAACGCTTGAATCCCTGGTGAGTGATCAGATGAAAGACTTCTTGCATGTACAGGACATTTTATCCCCAGTTCAGTCAGGTTTTAGAAAAAAACATAGTACCATCACAGCTGCAATTAAGGTGATAAATGATATCTCTGTTGCTCGTGACAAGAAGCAGCACTGTGCAATGCTTTTTATTGATTTGTCAAAAGCTTTTGACACGGTTGATCATGATGTTTTAAAGATTAGGCTTCTTAGTTCGGGGTTTTCAAAGAATACTGTCTCTTGGTTCTCAAACTATCTTAGTGACAGAACCCAGTGCATTAAGCATGATGGTGTTCAATCTGGTATTTTACCAATCCTTAAAGGGGTTCCACAAGGCTCTGTGTTAGGCCCTCTTTTATTTACTATTTATATAAATAATCTTAATCGGCATGTGTCTGATGCAAACTTTCATTTTTATGCAGATGACACAGTTATTTACTGCTGTGCACCCTCTCTTAAACAAGCCATTGCACATTTACAGAATGCCTTCACTGTGGTCCAAAACACTGTTACAGCTGAAACTTGTGCTCAATGCAGACAAAACCAAATGTATGCTCTTCACGGGCCCTCGGAATAGACCACTGAATGTTCCCTCAGTGATTACTCTTGACGGACGTGAAATACAGACTGTTACAACTTATAAGTATCTTGGTATTGTTATTGATGATTGCCTATCATTTAAGCCTCATGTTCACTGGCTATTGAGAAAGTTGAGGCTAAAATTGGGTTTTTACTTTCGAAATAAGCTGTGCTTTTCTTTTAATGTTAAAAAACGGTTAGTGGCATCCACTTTTTTATCTGTGCTGGACTATGGTGATATATTATATATGCATTCATCTGCTCAATGCCTTCATATGATTGACACAGCCTATCATGCATCGCTGAGATTTATTACTAATTGTAAAGCTCGCACCCACCACTGTGAGTTGTACTCTCGTGTAGGGTGGTCTGCTCTGGCCACACGGAGGCTTTGTCATTGGTATACATTTATATATAGGGCTATTCTTGGTGTGCTTCCATCCTATTTATGTTCACTTCTTATGAAAAAAAGTGCTGGTCATTATTCTCTACGTTCTCAGGCTGTTGTCTTGCTTTCTGTCCCACATGTCAGTACTGAGCTGGGTAAAAAGGCCTTTGTTTATTCTGCTCCCTTTACATGGAATTTGCTGCAGAACAACTTAAAACTTAGTAAATTGATTCCTTTGAGTGTTTTTAAGTTAAGAATGAGATGTTTTGAGTTGGACTCCCTCACATGTCAATGTTTTAATTGAGATTTCATTGTAAGTGCATAATTGGCTTTCAAACTGTTTCTATTAATTTATTTGTTTTTTATTTTCATGTTTTTGTGTGTCTTGTACGTATGTAATGTTGTGATGTAATTCTGCTGCCTATCTTGGCCAGGTCTCCCTTGCAAAAGAGATTTTTAATCTCAATGGGCTTCTCCTGGTTAAATAAAGGATAAATAAAAAAAAAAAAAAAAAAAAAAAAAATATATATATATATATATATAAGACAGAAAATATTACTTGTCTTACCTTATTCTGATTTTATGATACACTCAAAATATTCCACAATAAATAATTTAAATTTAATGTAAAAAAAAAAACGAAAGTAAGCAGTGTTGGTCTCACATAGCCCTCTCATTAGAATCAAAATTTTCAATATTTGCGATGTATTTGGATGCTAAACTGTTCTTTATTATAGGCTTTGTACTTCACTTGTGTTCCAATATCGATGGAAAAAATCATCCTCTTCACACGCGCAAAAATGTGCTTGGAAACATCACAGTGGAGCGGTGCTTACTGTGAATGGTACAAATTGTACTACTGACTATTTAAACAGAGCAGTGTAATTCGTATATGTTAGGTTGACTATTTTTATTATTATATTGTATTAGGGCTATAATGAACAGGTTGCAATGTCAAGATTGCAATTCTGTAATGTGTGTGTGTGTATGTGTGTGACGCGGTTGCAGTTGAATAGTGGACACATAAAAACATAAATAAAATGTTTTAGTTCATTCCTACTTCCATAGGAATACATTGAAAATGCTCGCTCTACTCCGCACCATTATCAATGTCTGTGCGGACGTCTGTATTTTACTTTCGCTTTTAAGTTAGCGATTTAAAAGCCCTCAGCGGTGTCACACGTCGATTAACTGGTGGGAAAATTTTATCACAGTCACATCCCTAATATATATATATAAATACAATAGGCCTACCTGAAAGAGAATTTTACTTGCCCGACCAGAGTATAGCCTGATTAGAACGTCAATAACAAAAAAACAACCTGGGAATCACTAAACCGAGAGATTATTCTAATTTCATTACATTCATTTTAAGTTGCAATCAGCAGTTAATAATAAATGAATTACTGATCAATGGTATATATAAATATAGCTGCGAGCAGCGATTACGGGCCCAAGCCGGTGGCACCGCAACCCCGGTGCCTTTAGTTACCTAAAGGCACCGGGGTGGCGGTACCGCCGGCTTTGGCCCTTCATCGCTGCTCGCAGCTATATTATATATATATATATATATATATATATATATATATATATGTGTATATATATATATATATATATATATAAATATATAAAAGACAGAAAATATTACTTGACTTACCTTATTCTGATTTTATGATACACTCCAAACAAATCATATTCCACAACAAATCCTTTAAATTTAATGTAAAAATAAAAATGAAAGTAAGCAGTGTTGGGCTCACGTAACCCTCTCATTAGAATCAAAATGTTTCAACATGTGCGATGTATTTGGATGCTAAACTATTCTTTATTATAGGCTTTGTTCTTCACTCGTGTTCCAATATCGACGGAAAAAATCATCCTCTTCACACGCGCAAAAATGTGCTTGAAACATCACAGTGGAGCGGTGCTTACTGTGAATGTACGAATTGTACTACTGACTATTTAGAGCAGTGTAATTTTTATATGTTAGGTTAACTATTTAATTATTATATTTTATTAAGGCTATAATGAACAGGCTGCGATGTCAAGATTGCAATGCTGGAATGTGTGTGTGTGTGTGTGTGTATGTGTGTTCATGTTTTTCTATCCCGGTGGGGACTTCAACCTGAATGCACACAGACTCATGGGGACTCGTGTCACAGTGGGGACCTAAATAGAGGTCCCCATGGGTAAACAAGCTTATAAATCATACAGAATGAGTTTTTTTGGAAATGTAAAAATGCAGAAAGTTTTCTGGGATAGGTAGGTTTAGGGGTAGGGTTAGTGTGAGGAGATAGAATATACAGTTTGTACAGTATAAAAACCATTAAGTCTATGGAGCCTGGACCCGATGACAACGCAGTGCTGAAGTGCCAACTAGTCTCTCCCTATGGAGGATCCCTTTACCACTCTACAGATAAAGCGTCGTTGGGAAACTCAATTCGCGTATCTACCCCGAATTGATAAAATAAAATAAAATTCTGTATCAAAATTTATAAGGAAAGACCAGTACTTTGTTTAGGCTTGGTTTGTAGGGAATTACAAACCTGCGTACATATATTCAAACGCACATAACTATAGAACCAATTCTTAATGCGCATGTGACCGCCATCAGCGTTTCTCACAGGTTCGCGTTTAAAGTCTATGTAGAGAGAATTGTGTCGTCTTAGCGGCCCCTAATTTAATAACAAATGATTGTTGCGACGGAAGCGAATCAATCATAACTAACCTTAGCTGGAAAATAACTTTACTAAAGAACCGCTATAAAGCCAAAACAATCTCTGTTACCATAAATTATAAGTTTATCTCTGTAAAGCTGCTTTGAAACAATCTACATTGTTAAAAGCGCTATATAAATGAAGATGACTTGACTTGACTATGGAGAGTCCCCACAAAGATAGTAAACCGTGTGTGTGTGTGTGTGTGTGTGTGTGTGGCGTGGGCGCGTTTGAACAGTGGACACATAAAAACATACTCCGTCATTATACAGGACAATATTCAAACTGCAAAGTGTTAACTTATATTTGTGTACAGTCGCAATAAAACACAACATTGTGCTTTTGTAAAATAATTTCAAGCAATCCACCCCCCGAAAGGCGCTAATTTTAAAATTAAACTAAAATGCTCACGGCTGCACGGGCATTCATATCGGTGCGCGTCCACGGCGAGGAACAAGCGAGGAATGTTTTTCAGTTAATTCCTACTTCCATAGGAATTCATTTGAAATGCTTGCTCAACCACTATCAATGTCAGTGCGGACGAACATATTTTACTTTCGTTTTTAAATTGGCGATTCAAAAGCCCCCAGTGGTGTCACACGTCGATTAACCGGTGGTAAAATATTCTCAAAGTCACATATTACCTAGTATATTTTTATATAGATACAATAGGCCTACCTGATTTTGAACACAAGAGGGCAGTATAGCCCTATGTATAAGGAGGAGTAACTAAAAACTCAGAGTCTGAAATATCCAAAAAATCCACATTCAGACCAAAATATCTGACTTCCAGATGGCCGGAGCTAATGAATGTAAATTAGAAAGTTGTCCGGCTTGATGAGTACAATATACAAACTATTTTTTTTTTACTGTAGTTAAAACTAACCCGCCCACTTTTGTCAAAAGCATGTTGAAAGTGACACACTTCCTGCTGCCAGTTGGTGGCGCTATAACTTTGACTCACAATAGTTACATCCATCTGATCGGCCTCTTACCACGAACACACTGCTGAAGTTTCATCAAGATCAGTTAATGTATGCATAAGTTATTCCACTTCGTGTTTCTCTTTTCTCGCCATAAATTAGTTTCCTCGCCACGGCCAAACCGTTCGAGATATCAAAAATCCGTCCGCAATTTAGAATCCTCAATGTCTTGACTTCATGCACACCGAGTTTGGTGGGGATTGGATGAATTCTCTAGGAGGAGTACTTCGCATTCCACAGCAAGCGTTTTCCAAACAACCCATAATAGCCGACTTCCTGTTGGGCTGGCGTAAAACTTGACCGGGGGAAAGTTGTTCGGCCCGATGAGATCTATATGTGTACCGAGTTTCATATTAATTCATGCAAGCGTGTTTGATCTATGGACCAAGTTTTGGGACACTGTTCAAGGGGGCGCTGTTGAGCCCCCCTGCCACGCCCGGGTACCAGCTTCAGCCCGTCCCTGATGGCAGGGGGTTCTGACTTGTGTGCAAAGTTTCAAGAGTTTTTGAGCACGTTAAGGACCCCAAAAGCCTCTGAAACCTTGATTAACAATATAAAAGCAATAGTCAAACCCCCCCCCCCTCCCCTCACACACACAGAGACACAGAGAGAGGGAGAGAAAATTCTTCAGAAAATCCACATTCAAACCAAAATATCTCTCTTCCTGTTGGTCGGAGATCGTTAATGTAAATTAGAAAGTTGTCCGTCTTGATGAGAACAATACACATACCAAGTTTTGTTGCTGTTGATAAAACTAACCCCCCCACTTATGACTAAAGGTGGCGCTACTGAGCCCCTCACCACGCCCGTTTCTGAAACTTTGCACAAGTCTACGGGCTAATAAGTGTGATGTGTCTGTCGAGTTTCATCCAATTTCAAGTATGTTAAGAGTCTCAAAAGCATCAAAAAAGAATATTAAAGTTTGAAGCGTTGCCATGGCAACAGTATTAAAGATATCAAAAATCCTTTCTCAGGTCTACATCTGCCGTGTGTCTACATTATACACATAAAGTTTGAAGCAAATCGGGTAAACATAAGAGGGTGACTTCAAAGAATTTTGAAAGTGACACACTTCCTGCTGCCAGTTGGTGGCGCTATAACTTTGACTCACAATAGTCACATCAATGTGATCGGCCTCTGAAAACGAACACACTGCTGAAGTTTAATCAAGATCAGATAATGTATGCAGAAGTTATAACACACTTCCTGTTTCTCTTTTCTCGCCATAAATTAGTTTCCTCGCCACGGCCAAACCGTTCGAGATATCAAAAATCCGTCCGCAATTTAGCATCCACAATGTCTTGACTTCATGCACACCGAGTTTGGTGGGGATCGGATGAATTCTGTAGGAGGAGTACATTAAATTCCACAGCATGCGTTTTTCAAACAACCCTGAATAGCCGACTTCCTGTTGGGCTGGCATAAAACTTAGAGCATGAAAGTTGTTCGGCCCGATGAGATCTATATGTGTACCGAGTTTCATATTAATTCATGCAAGCGTGTTTGATCTATGGACCAAGTTTTGGGACACCATTCAAGGGGGCGCTGTTGAGCCCCCCTGCCACGCCCGGGTACCAGCTTCAGCCCGGCCCTGATGCCAGGGGGTTCTGACTTGTGTGCAAAGTTTCAAGAGTTTTTGAGCACGTTAAGGACCCCAAAAGCCCCTGAAACCTTGATTAACAATATAAAAGCAATAGTCAAATCCCCCCTCCCCTCACACACACAGAGACACAGAGAGAGGGAGAGAAAATTCTTCAGAAAATCCACATTCAAACCAAAATATCTCTCTTCCTGTTGGTCGGAGATCGTTAATGTAAATTAGAAAGTTGTCCGGCTTGATGAGAACAATACACATACCAAGTTTTGTTGCTATTGATAAAACTAACCCCCCCACTTTAGACTAAAGGTGGCGCTACTGAGCCATTTCACCACGCCCGTTTCTGAAACTTTGCACATGTCTACGGGCTAATAAATGTGATGTGTCTGTCGAGTTTCATCCAATTTCAAGTATGTTAAGAGTCTCAAAAGCATAAAAAAAGAATATTAAAGTTTGAAGCGTTGCCATGGCAACAGTATTAAAGATATCAAAAATCCTTTCACAGGTCTACATCTGCCGTGTGTCTACATTATACACATAAAGTTTGAAGCAAATCGGGTAAAAATAAGAGGGTGATTTCAAAGCATTTTGAAAGTGACACACTTCCTGCTGCCAGTTGGTGGCGCTATAACTTTGACTCACAATAGTCACATCAATGTGATCGGCCTCTTACAACGAACACACTGCTGAAGTTTAATCAAGATCAGTTAATGTATGCAGAAGTTATAACACACTTCCTGTGTCCCATTATTCGCCATAAATTCGTTTCCTCGCCACGGCCAAACCGTTCGAGATATCAAAAATCCGTTCGCAATTTAGCATCCTCAATGTCTTGACTTCATTCACACCTAGTTTGGTGGCGATCGGATGAATTCCCTAGGAGGAGTATTTCACATTCCATTGTATGCGTTTTCCAAACAACGTATAATAACCGACTTCCTGTTGGGCTGGTGTAAAACTTAGAGCACGAAAGTTGTTCGGCCCTATGAGATCTATATGTGTACTGAGTTTCATATTATTACATGCAAGCGTGTCTGATTTATGGACCAAGTTTTCGGACCCCGTTCAAGGGGGCGCTGTTGAGCCCCCCTGCCACGCCCGGGTACCAGCTTCAGCCCGGCCCTAATGGCCGCAGGTTCTGACCTGTGTGCAAAATTTCAAGAGTTTTTGAGCATATTAAAGGCCCCAAAAGTGCCCGAAAGGTTGACAGAAAAATAAGAATAAATATAGCTGCGAGCAGCGATTACGGGCCCAAGCCGGTGGCACCGCAACCCCGGTGCCTTTAGTTACCTAAAGGCACCGGGGTGGCGGTACCGCCGGCTTTGGCCCTCCATCGCTGCTCGCAGCTATATTTATTCTTATTTTTCTGTCAACCTTTCGGGCAACCTATATATACATACATACATACATACATACATACATACATACATACATACATACATACATACATACATACATACATACATACACACACATACATATATATTATTGTTCAAAAGTTTGGGGTCAGTAAGATTTTTAATGTTTTTAGGAGAAGTCTCTTCTGCTCACCAAGGCTGCATTTATTGATTAAAAATACAAACAAAAACAGTAATATTGTGAAATATTATTCCAATTTAAAACAGCTGTTTTCAATTTTTAAATATTTTACATAGTAATTCATTTCTGTGATCAAAGTTGAGTTTTCAGCATCATTACTCCAGTCTTCAGTGTCACATGATCCTTCAGAAATCATACTAATATGATGATTGATGCTCAATAAATATTCATTATTAATTTCAATGTTGAAAACAGTTGTGTACAGATTTTTTTTTTTCAAAATGCTTTGATGAATGTAAAATTCAAAAGAACAGCATATATTTCAAATATATATATTTTTAACATTATAAATGTCTTTACTGTAACTGTTGATCAGTTTAACTCATCCTTCATAAATAAAAGTACTGATTTATTTTATTTATTTCCCCAAAAAATAAAATTTTAATTATTACTAACCCAAAACTTTTGAGCGGTAGTGTTTAACGTTACAAAAGCTTTAGATTTCAGATAAATGCTGTTCTTTTGAACTTTCTATTCATCAAAGACTGTACACAACTGTTTTCGACATTTAAAATAATAATGAATGTTTCTTGAGTATCAATCATCATATTAGAATAATTTCTGAAGGATCATGTGACAGTGACGACTGGAGTAATGATGCTGAAAACTCAGCTTTGATCACAGGAATAAATAACAGTTTAAAATATATTAAAATAGAAAGCAGCTGTTTTAAATTGGAATAATATTTTACAATATTACTGTTTTTGTTTGTATTTTTAATCAAATAAATGCAGCCTTGGTGAGCAGAAGAAACTTCTCTGTTATGTGCGCGCCACAGACTGCACGCACGTCCGCTTAGAGTTCCGCCTTTTGCCTTCCGTCAATATTACGTTATTAGAAAAATATTTTTTTAGAGAATCGATTTTTTGACATTTGTGAATCGATTCTGAATCGTCCACGTCCGCATCGCGATGCATCTAAGAATAAATTTTTTCTCCCACCCCTAGATTTCATACAACAGGTTAATAAACAGTTACAATTAAGTCACTTACATTTTAGATGCAATGTTGACTGTTTTTGTTCTGTTTCAGCAGCGAAAATAGTTAAACAAAGATCACGGCAGAACCATCACGCATCACGTGTTTTCTCATAACTGAACGATTCAGCATTTTTAACGAATCGGTTGACTCAAAGATTGAATGATCAATCCATAAACATCTGTCTTAATCATGATCGACTCATTCGAACAAATCGTTTGAACGAATGAATCAATGACTCGCTTATTAAGATGGATGCCTGGCGACACCTAATGGCGGTTTAGTGTTGTTTAAAAGCATCATTCTTTCCCACGTGTGTGATTTGTGTGTGCAACATTATCATTATTTTTCTTACACTATTATATTAGCGATTTAAAAGCACCCACTCGTGTCACACGTCGATTAACCGGTGGGAAAATATCCTCAGACACATACCTAATACATGTATATTTAAATACAATATTGGCCTACCTGGTAAAAAGTTTTATATACTATTTTGATGTCCTTTTGGACACAAGAGGGCAGTATAGCCCTATGTTTGCTTTTTTGTTGAACCAAATAGCACTAAATAGCCTGTTTTAACTTTTTCATTCTTCTTGAATTGCAAAAACAGAATAAAATGGGTTTAGTTGTGATATTTGTATACTTTTATATAGAAATAAATGGTATATAATTACATTTTTAGAAGATTTTTAGTGTTTCCTTTTTGGACATTATTTAATCCCTCGCCATAGCAAAACCGTTTGAGATATTTATTATCCATTCACAATTTAGCATATTTAATGTAGTTTCATCATGTTGAAAAAGTTTGGTACGAATAAAATAAATAGTTTAAGAGGAGTGGCTAAAAATTCAGAGGCTGATTTTGCAAAAAAAATCACATTCAGACCAAAATATCTGACTTCCTGATGGCCAGAGCTATTGAATGTAAATTAGAAAGTTGTCCGGCTTGATGAGAACAATATACAAACTATTTTTTCTTTACTGTAGTTAAAACTAACCCCCCCACTTTTGTCAAAAGCATGTTGAAAGTGACACACTTCCTGCTGCCAGTTGGTGGCGCTATAACTTTGACTCACAATAGCTACATCCATCTGATCGGCCTCTTACCACGAACACACTGCTGAAGTTTCATCAAGATCAGTTAATGTATGCAGAAGTTATTCCACTTCCGTGTTTCTCTTTTCTCGCCATAAATTCGATTCCTCGCCACAGCCAAACCGTTCGAGATATCAAAAATCCGTCCGCAATTTAGCATCCTCAAAGTCTTGACTACATGCACACCGAGTTTGAAGGGGACACGGTGAATTTTCTAGGAGGAGTATTTCACATTCCACAGCAAGCGTTTTCCAAACAACCCATAATAGCCGACTTCCTGTTGGGCTGGCGTAAAACTTGACCGGGGTAAAGTTGTTCGGCCCGATGAGATCTATATGTGTACCGAGTTTCATATTAATTCATGCGAGCGTGTTTGATATATGGATCAAGTTTTAGAACCCCGTTCAAGGGGGCGCTGTTGAGCCCCCCAGCCACGCCCGGGTACCAGCTTCAGCCCGGCCCTGATGGCCGTGGGTTCTGACCTGTGTGCAAAGTTTCAAGAGTTTTTGAGCACGTTAAGGACCCCAAAAGCCCCTGAAACCTTGATTAACAATATAAAAGCAATAGTCAAATCCCCCCCTCCCCTCACACACACACAGACACAGAGAGAGGGAGAGAAAATTCTTCAGAAAATCCACATTCAAACCAAAATATCTCTCTTCCTGTTGGTCGGAGATGGTTCATGTAAATTAGAAAGTTGTCCGTCTTGATGAGAACAATACACATACCAAGTTTTGTTGCTGTTGATAAAACTAACCCCCCCACTTATGACTAAAGGTGGCGCTACTGAGCCCCTCACCACGCCCGTTTCTGAAACTTTGCACAGGTCTACTGGATAATAAATGTGATGTGTCTGTCGAGTTTCATGCAATTTCAAGTATGTTAAGAGTCTCAAAAGCATAAAAAAAGAATATTAAAGTTTGATGCGTTGCCACGGCAACAGTATCTAAGATATCAATAATCCTTTCACAGGTTTACATCTGCCGTGTGTCTACATTGTACACATAAAGTTTGAAGCAAATCTGGTAAAAATAAGACAGTGATTTCAAAGCATTTTAATAGTGATGTACTTCCTGCTGCCTGTTGGTGGCGCTATAACTTTGACTCACAATAGTCACATCTGTGCGATCGGCCTCTTACAACGAACACACTGCTGAAGTTTCATCAAGATCAGTTAATGTATGCAGAAGTTATAACACACTTCCTGTTTCATTTTTTCGCCATAAATTCGTTTCCTCGCCACGGCCAAACCGTTCGAGATATCAAAAATCCGTCCGCAATTTAGCATCCTCAATGTCTTGACTTCATGCACACCGAGTTTGGAGGCGAATCGATGAATTCCCTAGGAGGAGTACATTAAATTCCACAGCATGCGTTTCCAAACAACCCTAAATAGCCGACTTCCTGTTGGGCTGGCGTAAAACTTAGAGCACGAAAGTTGTTCGGCCCGATGAGATCTATATATGTACCGAGTTTCATATTATTACATGCAAGCGTGTCTGATTTATGGACAAGTGTTCGGATCCCGTTCCAGGGGGCGCTGTCGAGCCCCCCTGCCACGCCCGGGTACCAGCTTCAGTCCGGCCCTGATGGCCGTGGGTTCTGACCTGTGTGCAAAATTTCAAGAGTTTTCGAGCATGTTAAGGGCCCCAAAAGTGGCCGAAAGGTTGACAAAATAATAATAATAATAATAATTAAAGCTGCAAGCAGCGATGAAAGGGCCCTCGCACCCGTGCCATCAACACTCGGTGGCTTTAGGAAGGCAGAGCATGGTTGGGAAATGTACATTTAAGGAGGTATATATAGTAAGAGTATGTCAAAGTCAGTTACAAAATGTTTTGTATAATGGTCATAATAGCATGCTTCATGACTCAGCTAAGTGTTGCTAGCATGTTCAGTCTGTTTCTAGCATGCTTAGTACACAATAATTATGTGGTTAGTACTGCATTACGGTGTTAACCATGTCAGTTTCTGTTGCCAGTAGGTGGCGTTATGACTATAACTGAATATGAGCATGGATGTGTGTTCAGGACAGAACTCTTATCAAACATGTGAAGTTTGGTGCAAATTGGACATTGCCTTCTTGAGTAACAACAAAGTCATGTTTCATTGAATTAGCATTCTTTAGAACTTAGCTAAGCATTGTTAGCATGTTTTAACATGTTGCTAGAACGGCATCAACGTGTTAAACATGTCACTTCCTGTTGCCAGTTGGTGGCGCTATTACTATAACTGAACATTCTCATGTAGATGTGTTCAGGCCATGACTCTTATCAAAAGTGTGAAGTTTGGGGCAGATTGGACATTCCATGCCTGAGTTACAGCAAATTCCTATTTAATTGCAATAATAGCATGCTTTAGCACTTGGCTAAGAGTTTGCTAGCATGTTTTAGCATGTTTCTAGTATGTTGTTAGCATGTTTAACACTTGCTGGCACTTTTTTATATGTTATTAGGAGTCCACAACAGTGTTAAACATGTCACTTCCTGTTGCCAGCAGGTGGCGCTATGACTGTAACTGAATATAAGCATGGTCATGTGTTCAGGACAGAACGCTTATCAAAAGTGTGAAGTTTGGGGCAGATTGGACATTCCATGCCTGAGTTACAGCAAATTCATATTTAATTGCAGTAATATCATTCTTTAGCACTTAGCTAAGTGTTTGCTATTATGTTTTAGCATGTCTCTAGTATGTTGGTAGGATGTTTAGCACCTACTGGCATTTTTTTATATGTTATTAGGAGTCAAGAACAGTGTTAAACGTCACTTCCTGTTGCCAGCAGGTGGCGCTATGACTATAACTAAATATGAGCATGGACATGTGTTCAAGAGATAACTCTTATCAAACGTGTGACGTTTGGGGTAGATTGTACATTGCCTTCTTGAGTAACAACAAAGTCCTGTTTCATTGAATTAGCATGCTTTAGCACTTAGCTAAGTATTGCTAGCATGTTTTAATATGTTTCTAGCATGTTTAGAACTCAATGGCATTTTTAACATGTTGCTAGAACGGCATCAACGTGTTAAACATGTCACTTCCTGTTGCCAGTAGGTGGCGCTATTACTATAACTGAATTTGAGCATAGGCATGCGTTCAGGCCATGATTCTTATCAAACATGTGAAGTTTGGGGCAGATTGGACGTTCCATGCCTGAGTTACAGCAAATTCCTATTTAATTGCAGTAATAGCATGCTTTATCACTTAGCTAAGTGTTTGCTAGCATGTTTCTAGTATGTTGCTAACCTGTTTAGCACTTGCTGGCTCTTTTATATATGTTATTAGGAGACCACAACAGTGTTAAACATGTCACTTCCTGTTGACAGCAGGTGGCGCTATTACTATAACTGAATATTCTCATGTAGATGTGTTCAGGCCATGACTCTTATCAAACGTGTGAAGTTTGGGGCAGATTGGACATTCCATGCCTGTGTTACAGCAAATTCCTATTTAATTGCAGCAATAGCATGCTTTAGCACTTAGCTAAGTGTTTGCTAGCATGTTTTAGCATGTTTCTAGTATGTTGTTAGCATGTTTAGCACTTGCTGGCACTTTTTTTATATGTTTTTATATGTCCACAACAGTGTTTAACATGTCACTTCCTGTTGCCAGCAGGTGGCACTATGACTGTAACTGAATATGAGCATGGTCATGTGTTCAGGACAGAACGTTTATTAAAAGTGTGAAGTTTGGCGCATATTGGACATTGCCTTCTTGAGTAACAACAACATCCTGTTTCATTGAATTAGCATGCTTTAGCACTTAGCTAAGTATTGCTAGCATGTTTTAACATGTTTCTAGCATGTTTAGACCTCAATGGCATTTTTAACATGTTGCTAGAATGGCATCAACGTGTTAAACATGACACTTCCTGTTGCCAGTAGGTGGCGCTATTACTATAACTGAATATTATCATGTAGATGTGTTCAGGACAGAACGCTTATCAAAAGTGTGAAGTTTGGGGCAGATTGGACATTCCATGCCTGAGTTACAGCAAATTCCTATTTAATTGCAATAATAGCATGCTTTAGCACTTAGCTAAGAGTTTGCTAGCATGTTTTAGCATGCTTCTAGTATGTTGTTAGCATGTTTCGCACTTGCTGGCACTTTTTTATATGTTATTAGGAGTCCATAACAGTGTTAAACATGTCACTTCCTGTTGCCAGCAGGTGGCGCTATGACTATAACTGAATATGAGCATGGCCATGTGTTCAGGACAGAACTCTTATCAAACGTGTGAAGTTTGGGGGAGATTGGACATTCCATGCCTGAGTTACAGCAACTTCCTGTTTCATGGCGAAACATCGAAATTTGTAAGGCCGCCGAGGACCCGCCCTTCGACGAAAACTCAAGATCTTCGCAATTTAACGTCGCAAAGGCCTTAAGATTACACTCACCAAATTTGAAGATGATCAGATTAAAACTGTAGGAGGAGTTCGTTAAAGTACGAGGCCTGAAAATGGCAAAAACTGCACAAAAATCTGAGAGGAAGTTCAAAATGGCTGACTTCCTGTTGTGTTTAGGGCTATGCTCCAAGAGACTTTTTTGTAGGTATTAGGTCATTACACGTATGTACCGAATTTCGTGCACGTACGTGGAACGTTGCAGGAGGCGCACTCCGTTGAACTTTTATAGGTGGCGCTATCGAGCCATTTTGCCCCGTCCAATTCTGAAACCTATATCAGATGTAAATTTTCGCCAGTTCTGACGCGTGTGCAAAGTTTCGTGAGTTTTCGCGCATGTTTAGGCCCTCAAAAATGCAATTCAATGCGGAGAAGAATAATAATAATAATTAAAGCTGCAAGCAGCGATGAAAGGGCCCTCGCACCCGTGCCATCAACACTCGGTGGCTTTAGGAAGGCAGAGCATGGTTGGGAAATGTACATTTAAGGAGGTATATATAGTAAGAGTATGTCAAAGTCAGTTACAAAATGTTTTGTATAATGGTGATAATAGCATGCTTCATGACTCAGCTAAGTGTTGCTAGCATGTTCAGTCTGTTTCTAGCATGCTTAGTACACAATAATTATGTGGTTAGTACTGCATTACTGTGTTAACCATGTCAGTTTCTGTTGCCAGTAGGTGGCGTTATGACTATAACTGAATATGAGCATGGATGTGTGTTCAGGACAGAACTCTTATCAAACATGTGAAGTTTGGTGCAAATTGGACATTGCCTTCTTGAGTAACAACAAAGTCATGTTTCATTGAATTAGCATTCTTTAGAACTTAGCTAAGCATTGTTAGCATGTTTTAACATGTTGCTAGAACGGCATCAACGTGTTAAACATGTCACTTCCTGTTGCCAGTTGGTGGCGCTATTACTATAACTGAACATTCTCATGTAGATGTGTTCAGGCCATGACTCTTATCAAAAGTGTGAAGTTTGGGTCAGATTGGACATTCCATGCCTGAGTTACAGCAAATTCCTATTTAATTGCAATAATAGCATGCTTTAGCACTTGGCTAAGAGTTTGCTAGCATGTTCTGGCATGTTTCTAGTATGTTGTTAGCATGTTTAACACTTGCTGGCACTTTTTTATATGTTATTAGGAGTCCACAACAGTGTTAAACATGTCACTTCCTGTTGCCAGCAGGTGGCGCTATGACTGTAACTGAATATAAGCATGGTCATGTGTTCAGGACAGAACACTTATCAAAAGTGTGAAGTTTGGGGCAGATTGGACATTCCATGCCTGAGTTACAGCAAATTCATATTTAATTGCAGTAATATCATTCTTTAGCACTTAGCTAAGTGTTTGCTATTATGTTTTAGCATGTCTCTAGTATGTTGGTAGGATGTTTAGCACCTACTGGCATTTTTTTATATGTTATTAGGAGTCAAGAACAGTGTTAAACGTCACTTCCTGTTGCCAGCAGGTGGCGCTATGACTATAACTAAATATGAGCATGGACATGTGTTCAAGAGATAACTCTTATCAAACGTGTGACGTTTGGGGTAGATTGTACATTGCCTTCTTGAGTAACAACAAAGTCCTGTTTCATTGAATTAGCATGCTTTAGCACTTAGCTAAGTATTGCTAGCATGTTTTAATATGTTTCTAGCATGTTTAGAACTCAATGGCATTTTTAACATGTTGCTAGAACGGCATCAACGTGTTAAACATGTCACTTCCTGTTGCCAGTAGGTGGCGCTATTACTATAACTGAATTTGAGCATAGGCATGCGTTCAGGCCATGATTCTTATCAAACATGTGAAGTTTGGGGCAGATTGGACGTTCCATGCCTGAGTTACAGCAAATTCCTATTTAATTGCAGTAATAGCATGCTTTAGCACTTAGCTAAGTGTTTGCTAGCATGTTTCTAGTATGTTGCTAACCTGTTTAGCACTTGCTGGCTCTTTTATATATGTTATTAGGAGACCACAACAGTGTTAAACATGTCACTTCCTGTTGACAGCAGGTGGCGCTATTACTATAACTGAATATTCTCATGTAGATGTGTTCAGGCCATGACTCTTATCAAACGTGTGAAGTTTGGGGCAGATTGGACATTCCATGCCTGTGTTACAGCAAATTCCTATTTAATTGCAGCAATAGCATGCTTTAGCACTTAGCTAAGTGTTTGCTAGCATGTTTTAGCATGTTTCTAGTATGTTGTTAGCATGTTTAGCACTTGCTGGCACTTTTTTTATATGTTTTTATATGTCCACAACAGTGTTTAACATGTCACTTCCTGTTGCCAGCAGGTGGCACTATGACTGTAACTGAATATGAGCATGGTCATGTGTTCAGGACAGAACGTTTATTAAAAGTGTGAAGTTTGGCGCATATTGGACATTGCCTTCTTGAGTAACAACAACATCCTGTTTCATTGAATTAGCATGCTTTAGCACTTAGCTAAGTATTGCTAGCATGTTTTAACATGTTTCTAGCATGTTTAGACCTCAATGGCATTTTTAACATGTTGCTAGAATGGCATCAACGTGTTAAACATGACACTTCCTGTTGCCAGTAGGTGGCGCTATTACTATAACTGAATATTATCATGTAGATGTGTTCAGGACAGAACGCTTATCAAAAGTGTGAAGTTTGGGGCAGATTGGACATTCCATGCCTGAGTTACAGCAAATTCCTATTTAATTGCAATAATAGCATGCTTTAGCACTTAGCTAAGAGTTTGCTAGCATGTTTTAGCATGCTTCTAGTATGTTGTTAGCATGTTTCGCACTTGCTGGCACTTTTTTATATGTTATTAGGAGTCCATAACATGTCACTTCCTGTTGCCAGCAGGTGGCGCTATGACTATAACTGAATATGAGCATGGCCATGTGTTCAGGACAGAACTCTTATCAAACGTGTGAAGTTTGGGGGAGATTGGACATTCCATGCCTGAGTTACAGCAACTTCCTGTTTCATGGCGAAACATCGAAATTTGTAAGGCCGCCGAGGACCCGCCCTTCGACGAAAACTCAAGATCTTCGCAATTTAACGTCGCAAAGGCCTTAAGATTACACTCACCAAATTTGAAGATGATCAGATTAAAACTGTAGGAGGAGTTCGTTAAAGTACGAGGCCTGAAAATGGCAAAAACTGCACAAAAATCTGAGAGGAAGTTCAAAATGGCTGACTTCCTGTTGTGTTTAGGGCTATGCTCCAAGAGACTTTTTTGTAGGTATTAGGTCATTACACGTATGTACCGAATTTCGTGCACGTACGTGGAACGTTGCAGGAGGCGCACTCCGTTGAACTTTTATAGGTGGCGCTATCGAGCCATTTTGCCCCGTCCAATTCTGAAACCTATATCAGATGTAAATTTTCGCCAGTTCTGACGCGTGTGCAAAGTTTCGTGAGTTTTCGCGCATGTTTAGGCCCTCAAAAATGCAATTCAATGCGGAGAAGAATAATAATAATAATAATAAACAGAGCAATTCCAAGAGGGTCCTCACACCATCGGTGCTCGGGCCCTAATTAAAGCTGCAAGCAGCGATGAAAGGGCCCTCGCACCCGTGCCATCAACACTCGTTGGCTTTAGGAAGACAGAGCATGGTTGGGAAATGTACATTTAAGGAGGTATATATAATAAGAGTATGTCAAAGTCAGTAACAAAATGTTTTGTATAATGGTAATAATAGCATGCTTCATGACTCAGCTAAGTGTTGCTAGCATGTTTAGTCTGTTTCTAGCATGCTTAGTACACAATAATTATGTGGTTAGTACTGCATTACTGTGTTAACCATGTCAGTTTCTGTTGCCAGTAGGTGGCGTTATGACTATAACTGAATATGAGCATGGATGTGTGTTCAGGACAGAACTCTTATCAAACGTGTGAAGTTTGGTGCAAATTGGACATTGCCTTCTTGAGTAACAACAAAGTCATGTTTCATTGAATTAGCATTCTTTAGCACTTAGCTAAGCATTGTTAGCATGTTTTAACATGTTTCTAGCATGTTTAGAAGTCAATGGCATTTTTAACATGTTGCTAGAACGACATCAACGTGTTAAACATGTCACTTCCTGTTGCCAGTAGGTGGCGCTATTACTATAACTGAACATTCTCATCTAGGTGTGTTCAGGCCATGACTCTTATCAAAAGTGTGAAGTTTGGGGCAGATTGGACATTCCATGCCTGAGTTACAGCAAATTCCTATTTAATTGCAATAATAGCATGCTTTATCACTTAGCTAAGAGTTTGATAGCATGTTTTAGCATGTTTCTAGTATGTTGTTAGCATGTTTAACACTTGCTGGCACTTTTTTATATGTTATTAGGAGTCCATAACAGTGTTAAACATGTCACTTCCTGTTGCCAGCAGGTGGCGCTATGACTGTAACTGAATATAAGCATGGTCATGTGTTCAGGACAGAACGCTTATCAAAAGTGTGAAGTTTGGGGCAGATTGGACATTCCATGCCTGAGTTACAACAAATTCCTATTTAATTACAATAATAGCATGCTTTAGCACTTAGCTAAGAGCTTGCTAGCATGTTTTAGCATTTTTCTAGTATGTTGTTAGCATGTTTAACACTTGCTGGCACTTTTTTATATGTTATTAGGAGTCCATAACCGTGTTAAACATGTCACTTCCTGTTGCCAGCAGGTGGCGCTATGACTGTAACTGAATATAAGCATGGTCATGTGTTCAGGACAGAACGCTTATCAAAAGTGTGAAGTTTGGGGCAGATTGGACATTCCATGCCTGAGTTACAGCAAATTCATATTTAATTGCAGTAATATCATTCTTTAGCACTTAGCTAAGTGTTTGCTAGTATGTTTTAGCATGTCTATAGTATGTTGGTAGGATGTTTAGCACCTACTGGCATTTTTTTTATATGTTATTAGGAGTCAAGAACAGTGTTAAACGTCACTTCCTGTTGCCAGCAGGTGGCGCTATGACTATAACTAAATATGAGCATGGACATGTGTTCAAGAGATAACTCTTATCAAACGTGTGAAGTTTGGGGTAGATTGTACATTGCCTTCTTGAGTAACAACAAAGTCCTGTTTCATTGAATTAGCATGCTTTAGCACTTAGCTAAGTATTGCTAGCATGTTTTAATATGTTTCTAGCATGTTTCGAACTCAATGGCATTTTTAACATGTTGCTAGAACGGCATCAACGTGTTAAACATGTCACTTCCTGTTGCCAGCAGGTGGCGCTATGACTATAACTGAATATGAGCATGGTCATGTGTTCAGGACAGAACTCTTATCAAACGTGTGAAGTTTGGGGCAGATTGGACATTCCATGCCTGAGTTACAGCAACTTCCTGTTTCATGGCGAAACATCGAAATTTGTCAGGCCGCCGAGGACCCGCCCTTCGACGAAAACTCAAGATCTTCGCAATTTAACGTCGCAAAGGCCTTAAGATTACACTCACCAAATTTGAAGATGATCAGATTAAAACTGTAGGAGGAGTTCGTTAAAGTACGAGGCCTGAAAATGGCAAAAACTGCACAAAAATCTGAGAGGAAGTTGAAAATGGCTGACTTCCTGTTGTGTTTAGGGCTATGCTCCAAGAGACTTTTTTGTAGGTATTAGGTCAATACATGTATGTACCGAATTTCGTGCACGTACGTGGAACGTTGCGGGAGGCGCACTCCGTTGAACTTTTATAGGTGGCGCTATCGAGCCATTTTGCCCCGTCCTATTCTGAAACCTATATCAGATGTAAATTTTCGCCAGTTCTGACGCGTGTGCAAAGTTTTGTGAGTTTTCGAGCATGTTTAGGCCCTCAAAAATGCAATTAAATGCGGAGAAGAATAATAATAATAATTAAAGCTGCAAGCAGCGATGAAAGGGCCCTCGCACCCGTGCCATCAACACTCGGTGGCTTTAGGAAGGCAGAGCATGGTTGGGAAATGTACATTTAAGGAGGTATATATAGTAAGAGTATGTCAAAGTCAGTTACAAAATGTTTTGTATAATGGTGATAATAGCATGCTTCATGACTCAGCTAAGTGTTGCTAGCATGTTCAGTCTGTTTCTAGCATGCTTAGTACACAATAATTATGTGGTTAGTACTGCATTACTGTGTTAACCATGTCAGTTTCTGTTGCCAGTAGGTGGCGTTATGACTATAACTGAATATGAGCATGGATGTGTGTTCAGGACAGAACTCTTATCAAACATGTGAAGTTTGGTGCAAATTGGACATTGCCTTCTTGAGTAACAACAAAGTCATGTTTCATTGAATTAGCATTCTTTAGAACTTAGCTAAGCATTGTTAGCATGTTTTAACATGTTGCTAGAACGGCATCAACGTGTTAAACATGTCACTTCCTGTTGCCAGTTGGTGGCGCTATTACTATAACTGAACATTCTCATGTAGATGTGTTCAGGCCATGACTCTTATCAAAAGTGTGAAGTTTGGGGCAGATTGGACATTCCATGCCTGAGTTACAGCAAATTCCTATTTAATTGCAATAATAGCATGCTTTAGCACTTGGCTAAGAGTTTGCTAGCATGTTTTAGCATGTTTCTAGTATGTTGTTAGCATGTTTAACACTTGCTGGCACTTTTTTATATGTTATTAGGAGTCCACAACAGTGTTAAACATGTCACTTCCTGTTGCCAGCAGGTGGCGCTATGACTGTAACTGAATATAAGCATGGTCATGTGTTCAGGACAGAACGCTTATCAAAAGTGTGAAGTTTGGGGCAGATTGGACATTCCATGCCTGAGTTACAGCAAATTCATATTTAATTGCAGTAATATCATTCTTTAGCACTTAGCTAAGTGTTTGCTATTATGTTTTAGCATGTCTCTAGTATGTTGGTAGGATGTTTAGCACCTACTGGCATTTTTTTATATGTTATTAGGAGTCAAGAACAGTGTTAAACGTCACTTCCTGTTGCCAGCAGGTGGCGCTATGACTATAACTAAATATGAGCATGGACATGTGTTCAAGAGATAACTCTTATCAAACGTGTGACGTTTGGGGTAGATTGTACATTGCCTTCTTGAGTAACAACAAAGTCCTGTTTCATTGAATTAGCATGCTTTAGCACTTAGCTAAGTATTGCTAGCATGTTTTAATATGTTTCTAGCATGTTTAGAACTCAATGGCATTTTTAACATGTTGCTAGAACGGCATCAACGTGTTAAACATGTCACTTCCTGTTGCCAGTAGGTGGCGCTATTACTATAACTGAATTTGAGCATAGGCATGCGTTCAGGCCATGATTCTTATCAAACATGTGAAGTTTGGGGCAGATTGGACGTTCCATGCCTGAGTTACAGCAAATTCCTATTTAATTGCAGTAATAGCATGCTTTATCACTTAGCTAAGTGTTTGCTAGCATGTTTCTAGTATGTTGCTAACCTGTTTAGCACTTGCTGGCTCTTTTATATATGTTATTAGGAGACCACAACAGTGTTAAACATGTCACTTCCTGTTGACAGCAGGTGGCGCTATTACTATAACTGAATATTCTCATGTAGATGTGTTCAGGCCATGACTCTTATCAAACGTGTGAAGTTTGGGGCAGATTGGACATTCCATGCCTGTGTTACAGCAAATTCCTATTTAATTGCAGCAATAGCATGCTTTAGCACTTAGCTAAGTGTTTGCTAGCATGTTTTAGCATGTTTCTAGTATGTTGTTAGCATGTTTAGCACTTGCTGGCACTTTTTTTATATGTTTTTATATGTCCACAACAGTGTTTAACATGTCACTTCCTGTTGCCAGCAGGTGGCACTATGACTGTAACTGAATATGAGCATGGTCATGTGTTCAGGACAGAACGTTTATTAAAAGTGTGAAGTTTGGCGCATATTGGACATTGCCTTCTTGAGTAACAACAACATCCTGTTTCATTGAATTAGCATGCTTTAGCACTTAGCTAAGTATTGCTAGCATGTTTTAACATGTTTCTAGCATGTTTAGACCTCAATGGCATTTTTAACATGTTGCTAGAATGGCATCAACGTGTTAAACATGACACTTCCTGTTGCCAGTAGGTGGCGCTATTACTATAACTGAATATTATCATGTAGATGTGTTCAGGACAGAACGCTTATCAAAAGTGTGAAGTTTGGGGCAGATTGGACATTCCATGCCTGAGTTACAGCAAATTCCTATTTAATTGCAATAATAGCATGCTTTAGCACTTAGCTAAGAGTTTGCTAGCATGTTTTAGCATGCTTCTAGTATGTTGTTAGCATGTTTCGCACTTGCTGGCACTTTTTTATATGTTATTAGGAGTCCATAACAGTGTTAAACATGTCACTTCCTGTTGCCAGCAGGTGGCGCTATGACTATAACTGAATATGAGCATGGCCATGTGTTCAGGACAGAACTCTTATCAAACGTGTGAAGTTTGGGGGAGATTGGACATTCCATGCCTGAGTTACAGCAACTTCCTGTTTCATGGCGAAACATCGAAATTTGTAAGGCCGCCGAGGACCCGCCCTTCGACGAAAACTCAAGATCTTCGCAATTTAACGTCGCAAAGGCCTTAAGATTACACTCACCAAATTTGAAGATGATCAGATTAAAACTGTAGGAGGAGTTCGTTAAAGTACGAGGCCTGAAAATGGCAAAAACTGCACAAAAATCTGAGAGGAAGTTCAAAATGGCTGACTTCCTGTTGTGTTTAGGGCTATGCTCCAAGAGACTTTTTTGTAGGTATTAGGTCATTACACGTATGTACCGAATTTCGTGCACGTACGTGGAACGTTGCAGGAGGCGCACTCCGTTGAACTTTTATAGGTGGCGCTATCGAGCCATTTTGCCCCGTCCAATTCTGAAACCTATATCAGATGTAAATTTTCGCCAGTTCTGACGCGTGTGCAAAGTTTCGTGAGTTTTCGCACATGTTTAGGCCCTCAAAAATGCAATTCAATGCGGAGAAGAATAATAATAATAATAATAAACAGAGCAATTCCAAGAGGGTCCTCACACCATCGGTGCTCGGGCCCTAATTAAAGCTGCAAGCAGCGATGAAAGGGCCCTCGCACCCGTGCCATCAACACTCGGTGGCTTTAGGAAGGCAGAGCATGGTTGGGAAATGTACATTTAAGGAGGTATATATAGTAAGAGTATGTCAAAGTCAGTTACAAAATGTTTTGTATAATGGTGATAATAGCATGCTTCATGACTCAGCTAAGTGTTGCTAGCATGTTCAGTCTGTTTCTAGCATGCTTAGTACACAATAATTATGTGGTTAGTACTGCATTACTGTGTTAACCATGTCAGTTTCTGTTGCCAGTAGGTGGCGTTATGACTATAACTGAATATGAGCATGGATGTGTGTTCAGGACAGAACTCTTATCAAACATGTGAAGTTTGGTGCAAATTGGACATTGCCTTCTTGAGTAACAACAAAGTCATGTTTCATTGAATTAGCATTCTTTAGAACTTAGCTAAGCATTGTTAGCATGTTTTAACATGTTGCTAGAACGGCATCAACGTGTTAAACATGTCACTTCCTGTTGCCAGTTGGTGGCGCTATTACTATAACTGAACATTCTCATGTAGATGTGTTCAGGCCATGACTCTTATCAAAAGTGTGAAGTTTGGGGCAGATTGGACATTCCATGCCTGAGTTACAGCAAATTCCTATTTAATTGCAATAATAGCATGCTTTAGCACTTGGCTAAGAGTTTGCTAGCATGTTTTAGCATGTTTCTAGTATGTTGTTAGCATGTTTAACACTTGCTGGCACTTTTTTATATGTTATTAGGAGTCCACAACAGTGTTAAACATGTCACTTCCTGTTGCCAGCAGGTGGCGCTATGACTGTAACTGAATATAAGCATGGTCATGTGTTCAGGACAGAACGCTTATCAAAAGTGTGAAGTTTGGGGCAGATTGGACATTCCATGCCTGAGTTACAGCAAATTCATATTTAATTGCAGTAATATCATTCTTTAGCACTTAGCTAAGTGTTTGCTATTATGTTTTAGCATGTCTCTAGTATGTTGGTAGGATGTTTAGCACCTACTGGCATTTTTTTATATGTTATTAGGAGTCAAGAACAGTGTTAAACGTCACTTCCTGTTGCCAGCAGGTGGCGCTATGACTATAACTAAATATGAGCATGGACATGTGTTCAAGAGATAACTCTTATCAAACGTGTGACGTTTGGGGTAGATTGTACATTGCCTTCTTGAGTAACAACAAAGTCCTGTTTCATTGAATTAGCATGCTTTAGCACTTAGCTAAGTATTGCTAGCATGTTTTAATATGTTTCTAGCATGTTTAGAACTCAATGGCATTTTTAACATGTTGCTAGAACGGCATCAACGTGTTAAACATGTCACTTCCTGTTGCCAGTAGGTGGCGCTATTACTATAACTGAATTTGAGCATAGGCATGCGTTCAGGCCATGATTCTTATCAAACATGTGAAGTTTGGGGCAGATTGGACGTTCCATGCCTGAGTTACAGCAAATTCCTATTTAATTGCAGTAATAGCATGCTTTATCACTTAGCTAAGTGTTTGCTAGCATGTTTCTAGTATGTTGCTAACCTGTTTAGCACTTGCTGGCTCTTTTATATATGTTATTAGGAGACCACAACAGTGTTAAACATGTCACTTCCTGTTGACAGCAGGTGGCGCTATTACTATAACTGAATATTCTCATGTAGATGTGTTCAGGCCATGACTCTTATCAAACGTGTGAAGTTTGGGGCAGATTGGACATTCCATGCCTGTGTTACAGCAAATTCCTATTTAATTGCAGCAATAGCATGCTTTAGCACTTAGCTAAGTGTTTGCTAGCATGTTTTAGCATGTTTCTAGTATGTTGTTAGCATGTTTAGCACTTGCTGGCACTTTTTTTATATGTTTTTATATGTCCACAACAGTGTTTAACATGTCACTTCCTGTTGCCAGCAGGTGGCACTATGACTGTAACTGAATATGAGCATGGTCATGTGTTCAGGACAGAACGTTTATTAAAAGTGTGAAGTTTGGCGCATATTGGACATTGCCTTCTTGAGTAACAACAACATCCTGTTTCATTGAATTAGCATGCTTTAGCACTTAGCTAAGTATTGCTAGCATGTTTTAACATGTTTCTAGCATGTTTAGACCTCAATGGCATTTTTAACATGTTGCTAGAATGGCATCAACGTGTTAAACATGACACTTCCTGTTGCCAGTAGGTGGCGCTATTACTATAACTGAATATTATCATGTAGATGTGTTCAGGACAGAACGCTTATCAAAAGTGTGAAGTTTGGGGCAGATTGGACATTCCATGCCTGAGTTACAGCAAATTCCTATTTAATTGCAATAATAGCATGCTTTAGCACTTAGCTAAGAGTTTGCTAGCATGTTTTAGCATGCTTCTAGTATGTTGTTAGCATGTTTCGCACTTGCTGGCACTTTTTTATATGTTATTAGGAGTCCATAACAGTGTTAAACATGTCACTTCCTGTTGCCAGCAGGTGGCGCTATGACTATAACTGAATATGAGCATGGCCATGTGTTCAGGACAGAACTCTTATCAAACGTGTGAAGTTTGGGGGAGATTGGACATTCCATGCCTGAGTTACAGCAACTTCCTGTTTCATGGCGAAACATCGAAATTTGTAAGGCCGCCGAGGACCCGCCCTTCGACGAAAACTCAAGATCTTCGCAATTTAACGTCGCAAAGGCCTTAAGATTACACTCACCAAATTTGAAGATGATCAGATTAAAACTGTAGGAGGAGTTCGTTAAAGTACGAGGCCTGAAAATGGCAAAAACTGCACAAAAATCTGAGAGGAAGTTCAAAATGGCTGACTTCCTGTTGTGTTTAGGGCTATGCTCCAAGAGACTTTTTTGTAGGTATTAGGTCATTACACGTATGTACCGAATTTCGTGCACGTACGTGGAACGTTGCGGGAGGCGCACTCCGTTGAACTTTTATAGGTGGCGCTATCGAGCCATTTTGCCCCGTCCAATTCTGAAACCTATATCAGATGTAAATTTTCGCCAGTTCTGACGCGTGTGCAAAGTTTCGTGAGTTTTCGCGCATGTTTAGGCCCTCAAAAATGCAATTCAATGCGGAGAAGAATAATAATAATAATAATTAAAGCTGCAAGCAGCGATGAAAGGGCCCTCGCACCCGTGCCATCAACACTCAATGGCTTTAGGAAGACAGAGCATGGTTGGGAAATGTACATTTAAGGAGGTATATATAGTAAGAGTATGTCAAAGTAAGTTACAAAATGTTTTGTATAATGGTGATAATAGCATGCTTCATGACTCAGCTAAGTGTTGCTAGCATGTTTAGTCTGTTTCTAGCATGCTTAGTACACAATAATTATGTGGTTAGTACTGCATTACTGTGTTAACCATGTCAGTTTCTGTTGCCAGTAGGTGGCGTTATGACTATAACTGAATATGAGCATGGATGTGTGTTCAGGACAGAACTCTTATCAAACGTGTGAAGTTTGGTGCAAATTGGACATTGCCTTCTTGAGTAACAACAAAGTCATGTTTCATTGAATTAGCATTCTTTAGCACTTAGCTAAGCATTGTTAGCATGTTTTAACATGTTTCTAGCATGTTTAGAACTCAATGGCATTTTTAACATGTTGCTAGAACGGCATCAATGTGTTAAACATGTCACTTCCTGTTGCCAGTAGGTGGCGCTATTACTATAACTGAACATTCTCATGTAGATGTGTTCAGGCCATGACTCTTATTAAAAGTGTGAAGTTTGGGGCAGATTGGACATTCCATGCCTGAGTTACAGCAAATTCCTATTTAATTGCAATAATAGCATGCTTTAGCACTTAGCTAAGAGTTTGCTAGCATGTTTTAGCATGTTTCTAGTATGTTGTTAGCATGTTTAACACTTGCTGGCACTTTTTTATATGTTATTAGGAGTCCATTACAGTGTTAAACATGTCACTTCCTGTTGCCAGCAGGTGGCGCTATGACTGTAACTGAATATAAGCATGGTCATGTGTTCAGGACAGAACGCTTATCAAAAGTGTGAAGTTTGGGGCAGATTGGACATTCCATGCCTGAGTTACAGCAAATTCATATTTAATTGCAGTAATATCATTCTTTAGCACTTAGTTAAGTGTTTGCTAGTATGTTTTAGCATTTCTCTAGTATGTTGGTAGGATGTTTAGCACCTACTGGCATTTTTTTATATGTTATTAGGAGTCATGAACAGTGTTAAACGTCACTTCCTGTTGCCAGCAGGTGGCGCTATGACTAT
>NC_137140.1:15152676-15165176 GCF_949319135.1 Squalius cephalus | reverse complement strand
AAGACAAATCCCCCCACCCCTCACACACACAGAGACGCAGAGGCAGAGAGAGAGAGGGAGAGAATTCTCCAAAAAATCACATTCAAACCAAAATATCTCACTTCCTGTTGGTCACAGCTTATGACTATAAATTAGAAAGTTGTCCGGCTTGATGAGAACAATATACATAACGATTTTTGTGACTCTACTTAAAACTAAGCTCCCATTTTTGACTAAAGGTGGCGCTACTGAGCCCCTCACCACGCCCGTTTCTGAAACTTTGCACGTCTACTGGATAATAAATGTGATGTGTCTGTCGAATTTCATCCAATTTCAAGTATGTTAAGAGACTCAAAAGCATCTGAAAAGAATATTAAAGTTTGATGCGTTGCCACGGCAACAGTATTTAAGATATCAATAAACCTTTCACAGGTCTACATCTGCCGTGTGTCTACATTATACACATAAAGTTTGAAGCAAATCGGGTAAAAATAAGAGGGTGATTTCAAAGCATTTTGAAAGTGACACACTTCCTGCTGCCAGTTGGTGGCGCTATAACTTTGACTCACAATAGTCACATCCATGTGATCGGCCTCTTACAACGAACACACTGCTGAAGTTTAATCAAGATCAGTTAATGTATGCAGAAGTTATAACACACTTCCTGTTTCCATTATTCGCCATAAATTCGTGTCCTCGCCACGGCCAAACCGTTCGAGATATCAAAAATCCGTCCGCAATTTAGCATCCTCAATGTCTTGACTTCATGCTGACTGAGTTTGGAGGCGAATGGATGAGTTCCCTAGGAGGAGTACATTAAATTCCACAGCATGCGTTTTCAAACAACCCATAATAGCCGACTTCCTGTTGGGCTGGCGTAAAAAGTAAAAGTACGAAAGTTGTTTGGCCCGATGAGATCTATATGTGTATTGAGTTTCATATTATTACATGCAAGCGTGTCTGATTTATGGACCAAGTTTTCGGACCCCGTTCAAGGGGGCGCTGTTGAGCCCCCCTGCCACGCCCGGGTACCAGCTTCAGCCCGGCCCTGATGGCCGCAGGTTCTGACCTGTGTGCAAAATTTCAAGAGTTTTCGAGCATGTTAAAGGCCCCAAAAGTGCCCGAAAGGTTGACAGAAAAATAATAATAATAATAATAATAATAAATATATATATATATATAAATATAGCTGCGAGCAGCGATTACGGGCCCAAGCCGGTGGCACCGCAACCCCGGTGCCTTTAGTTACCTAAAGGCACCGGGGTGGCGGTGCCGCCGGCTTTGGCCCTTCATCGCTGCTCGCAGCTATATTTATATATATATATATATATATATATATATATATATATATACATATTTATCTTTAATGTATTTTTATCATGTTGAAAAAGTTTGGTGTGAATAAAATAAACCACTTAGGAGGAGTAGCTAAAAACTCAGAGTCTGACATATCCAAAAAATCCACATTCAAACCAAAATATCTGACTTCCTGTTGCTCGGAGCTAATGACTGTAAATTAGAAAGTTGTCCGGCTCGATGAGACCAATATGCGTACTGATTTTTGTAACTGTGGGTAAAAGTAACCCCCACTTTTGTCAAAAGCATTTTTGAAGTGACACACTTCCTGCTACCAGTTGGTGGCGCTATAACTTTGACTCACAATAGTTACATCCATCTGACCGGCCTCTTACCATGAACACACTGCTGAAGTTTCATCAAGATCAGTTAATGTGTGCAGAAGTTATAACACTTCGTGTTTCTCTTTTCTCGCCATAAATTCGTGTCCTCGCCACAGCCAAACTGTTCGAGATATCAAAAATCCGTCCGCAATTTAGCATCCTCAATGACTTGACTTCATGCTGACCGAGTTTGGAGGCGATTGGATGAATTCTCTAGGATGAGTACATCAAATTCCACAGCATGCGTTTTTCAAACAACCCATAATAGCCGACTTCCTGTTGGGCGGATCTAATAACTTAGAGTGCGGAAGTTGTTCGGCCTGATGATATCTATATGTGTACTGAGTTTCATATTAATTCATGCAAGAATTTGATATATGGACCAAGTTTTCAGACCGTGTTCAAGGGGGCGCTGTTGAGCCCCCCTGCCACGCCCGGGTACCAGCTTCAGCCCGGCCCTGATGACTGTGGGTTCTGACCTGTGTGTAAAGTTTCAAGAGTTTTTGAGCACGTTAAGGGCCCCAAAAGCCCCTGAAACCTTGAAAAACAAAGATTAAATGGAATATACAACCCCCCCCCCCCCCCACACACACACACAGACACACAGAGAGAGAGAGAAAATTCTCCAGAAAATCCACATTCAAACCAAAATATCTGACTTCCTGGTGGTCTGAGGTTATGACTGTAAATTAGAAAGTTGTCCGGCTTGATGAGAACAATACACCTACCAAGTTTTGTGATTCTAGGAAAAACTAAGCCCCCATTTTTGACTAAAGGTGGCGCTACTGAGCCATTTCACCACGCCCGTTTCTGAAACTTTGCACATGTCTACTGGATAATAAATGTGATGTGTCTGTCGAGTTTCATGCATTTTCAAGCATGTGAAGAGTCTCAAAAGCATCCGAAAACAATATTAAAGTTTAATGCGTTGCCACGGCAACAGTATCTAAGATATCAATAATCCTTTCACAGGTCTACATCTGCCGTGTGTTTACATTATACACATAAAGTTTTAAGCAAATCGGGTAAAAATAAGAGGGTGATTTCAAAGCATTTTGAAAGTGACACACTTCCTGTTGCCAGTTGGTGGCGCTATAACTTTGACTCACAAATGTCACATCCATGTGATCGGCCTCTTACAACTAACACACTGCTGAAGTTTCATCAAGATCAGTTAATGTATGCAGAAGTTATAACACACTTCCTGTTTGAATTATTCGCCATAAATTCGTTTCCTTGCCACGGCCAAACCGTTCGAGATATCAAAAATCCGTCCGCAATTTAGCATCCTCAATGTCTTGACTTCATGCCGACCGAGTTTGGAGGCGAATGGATGAATTTCCTAGGAGGAGTACATCAAATTCCACAGCATGCGTTTCCAAACAACCCATAATAGCTGACTTCCTGTTGGTCTGGCGTAAAACTTAGAGCACGAAAGTTGTTCGGCCCGATGAGGTCTATATGTGTACCGAGTTTCATATTATTACATGCAAGCGTGTCTGATTTATGGACAAGTGTTCGGATCCCGTTCCAGGGGGCGCTGTCGAGGCCCCCTGCCACGCCCGGGTACCAGCTTCAGCCCGGCCCTGATGGCCGCGGGTTCTGACCTGTGTGCAAAATTTCAAGAGTTTTCGAGCATGTTAAGGGCCCCAAAAGTGCCCGAAAGGTTGACAAAATAATAATAATAATAATAAATATAGCTGCGAGCAGCGATTACGGGCCCAAGCCAGTGGCACCGCAACCCCGGTGCCTTTAGTTACCTAAAGGCACCGGGGTGGCGGTACCGCCGGCTTTGGCCCTTCATCGCTGCTCGCAGCTATATTTATATATATATATATATATATATATATATATATATATATATATATATATATATATATAAAATATATATATATATATATATATATAAAATATATATATATATATATATATATATATATATATATATATATATATAAAATACCAAAAATATTGCTTGACTTACCTTATTCTGATTTTATGATACACTCAAAATATTCCACAACAAATCCTTTAAATTTAATGTAAAAATAAAAATGAAAGAAAGCAGTGTTGGGCTCACGTAACCCTCTCATTAGAATCAAAATGTTTCAACATTTGCTATGTATTTGGATGCTAAACTATTCTTTATTATAGGCTTTGTTCTTCACTCGTGTTCCAATATCAACGGAAAAAATCATCCTTTTCACAAGTGCAAAAATGTGCTTGGAAACACCACAGTGGAGCGGTGCTTACTGTGAATGTATGAATTGAGAGTCCCCACAAAGATAGTAAACCGTGTGTGTGTGTGTGTGTGTGTGTGTGTGTGTGTGTGTGTGTGTGTGTGTGTGTGTGTGTGTGTGGCGTGGGCGCGTTTGAACAGTGGACACATAAAAACATACTCCGTCATTATACAGGACGACATTCAAACTGCAAAGTGTTAACTTATATTTGTGTACAGTCGCAATAAAACACAACATTGTGCTTTTGTAAAATAATTTCAAGCAATCCACCCCCCGAAAGGCGCTAATTTTAAAATTAAACTAAAATGCTCACGGCTGCATGGGCATTCATAACGGTGCGCGTCCACGGCGAGGAACGAGCGAGGAATGTTTTTCAGTTAATTCCTACTTCCATAGGAATTCATTTGAAATGCTTGCTCAACCACTATCAATGTCAGTGCGGACGAACATATTTTACTTTCGTTTTTAAGTTGGCGATTCAAAAGCCCCCAGTGGTGTCACACGTCGATTAACCGGTGGTAAAATATTCTCAAAGTCACATATTACCTAGTATATTTTTATATAGATACAATAGGCCTACCTGATTTTGAACACAAGAGGGCAGTATAGCCCTATGTATAAGGAAGAGTAACTAAAAACTCAGAGTCTGAAATATCCAAAAAATCCACATTCAGACCAAAATATCTGACTTCCAGATGGCCGGAACTAATGAATGTAAATTAGAAAGTTGTCTGGCTTGATGAGTACAATATACAAACTATTTTTTTTTTACTGAAGTTAAAACTAACCCGCCCACTTTTGTCAAAAGCATGTTGAAAGTGACACACTTCCTGCTGCCAGTTGGTGGCACTATAACTTTGACTCACAATAGTTACATCCATCTGATCGGCCTCTTACCACGAACACACTGCTGAAGTTTCATCAAGATCAGTTAATGTATGCATAAGTTATTCCACTTCGTGTTTCTCTTTTCTCGCCATAAATTCGTTTCCTCGCCACGGTCAAACCGTTCGAGATATCAAAAATCCGTCCGCAATTTAGCATCCTCAATGTCTTGACTTCATGCACACTGAGTTTGGTGGGGATTGGATGAATTCCCTAGGAGGAGTACTTCGCATTCCACAGCAAGCGTTTTCCAAACAACCCATAATAGCCGACTTCCTGTTGGGCTGGCGTAAAACTTGACCGGGGGAAAGTTGTTCGGCCCGATGAGATCTATATGTGTACCGAGTTTCATATTAATTCATGCAAGCGTGTTTGATCTATGGACCAAGTTTTGGGACACCGTTCAAGGGGGCGCTGTTGAGCCCCCCTGCCACGCCCGGGTACCAGCTTCAGCCCGTCCCTGATGGCAGGGGGTTCTGACTTGTGTGCAAAGTTTCAAGAGTTTTTGAGCACGTTAAGGACCCCAAAAGCCCCTGAAACCTTGATTAACAATATAAAAGCAATAGTCAAATCCCCCCCTCCCCTCACACACACAGAGACACAGAGAGAGGGAGAGAAAATTCTTCAGAAAATCCACATTCAAACCAAAATATCTCTCTTCCTGTTGGTCGGAGATCGTTAATGTAAATTAGAAAGTTGTCCGTCTTGATGAGAACAATACACATACCAAGTTTTGTTGCTGTTGATAAAACTAACCCCCCCACTTATGACTAAAGGTGGCGCTACTGAGCCATTTCACCACGCCCGTTTCTGAAACTTTGCACATGTCTACTGGATAATAAATGTGATGTGTCTGTCGAGTTTCATGCATTTTCAAGCATGTGAAGAGTCTCAAAAGCATCCGAAAAGAATATTAAAGTTTAATGCGTTGCCACGGCAACAGTATCTAAGATATCAATAATCCTTTCACAGGCCTACATCTGCCGTGTGTCTACATTATACACATAAAGTTTTAAGCAAATCGGGTAAAAATAAGAGGGTGATTTCAAAGCATTTTGAAAGTGACACACTTCCTGTTGCCAGTTGGTGGCGCTATAACTTTGACTCACAAATGTCACATCCATGTGATCGGCCTCTTACAACTAACACACTGCTGAAGTTTCATCAAGATCAGTTAATGTATGCAGAAGTTATAACACACTTCCTGTTTGAATTATTCGCCATAAATTCGTTTCCTTGCCACGGCCAAACCGTTCGAGATATCAAAAATCCGTCCGCAATTTAGCATCCTCAATGTCTTGACTTCATGCCGACCGAGTTTGGAGGCAAATGGATGAATTTCCTAGGAGGAGTACATCAAATTCCACAGCATGCGTTTCCAAACAACCCATAATAGCTGACTTCCTGTTGGTCTGGCGTAAAACTTAGAGCACGAAAGTTGTTCGGCCCGATGAGGTCTATATGTGTACCGAGTTTCATATTATTACATGCAAGCGTGTCTGATTTATGGACAAGTGTTCGGATCCCGTTCCAGGGGGCGCTGTCGAGGCCCCCTGCCACGCCCGGGTACCAGCTTCAGCCCGGCCCTGATGGCCGCGGGTTCTGACCTGTGTGCAAAATTTCAAGAGTTTTCGAGCATGTTAAGGGCCCCAAAAGTGCCCGAAAGGTTGACAAAATAATAATAATAATAATAATAATAATAATCCTACCGAAAACAATAGGGCCTTCGCCCTTTCAGGGCTTGGGCCCTAATAATAATAAATATAAATATAGCTGCGAGCAGCGATTACGGGCCCAAGCCGGTGGCACCGCAACCCCGGTGCCTTTAGTTACCTAAAGGCACCGGGGTGGCGGTACCGCCGGCTTTGGCCCTCCATCGCTGCTCGCAGCTATATTTATATATATATATATATATATATATATATATATATATATATATATATATACATACATACATACACACACATACATATATATATATATATATATATATATATATATATATATATATATAATTGTTCAAAAGTTTGGGGTCAGTAAGATTTTTAATGTTTTTAGGAGAAGTCTCTTCTGCTCACCAAGGCTGCATTTATTGATTAAAAATACAAACAAAAACAGTAATATTGTGAAATATTATTCCAATTTAAAACAGCTGTTTTCAATTTTTAAATATTTTACATAGTAATTCATTTCTGTGATCAAAATTGAGTTTTCAGCATCATTACTCCAGTCTTCAGTGTCACATGATCCTTCAGAAATCATACTAATATGATGATTGATGCTCAATAAATATTCATTATTATTTTCAATGTTGAAAACAGTTGTGTACAGATTTTTTTTTTTTCAAAATGCTTTGATGAATGTAAAGTTCAAAAGAACAGCATATATTTCAAATATATATATTTTTAACATTATAAATGTCTTTACTGTAACTGTTGATCAGTTTAACTCATCCTTCATAAATAAAAGTACTGATTTATTTTATTTATTTCCCCAAAAAATAAAATTTTAATTATTACTAACCCAAAACTTTTGAGCGGTAGTGTTTAACGTTACAAAAGCTTTAGATTTCAGATAAATGCTGTTCTTTTGAACTTTCTATTCATCAAAGACTGTACACAACTGTTTTCGACATTTAAAATAATAATGAATGTTTCTTGAGTATCAATCATCATATTAGAATAATTTCTGAAGGATCATGTGACAGTGACGACTGGAGTAATGATGCTGAAAACTCAGCTTTGATCACAGGAATAAATAACAGTTTAAAATATATTAAAATAGAAAGCAGCTGTTTTAAATTGGAATAATATTTTACAATATTACTGTTTTTGTTTGTATTTTTAATCAAATAAATGCAGCCTTGGTGAGCAGAAGAAACTTCTCTGTTATGTGCGCGCCACAGACTGCACGCACGTCCGCTTAGAGTTCCGCCTTTTGCCTTCCGTCAATATTACGTTATTAGAAAAATATTTTTTTAGAGAATCAATTTTTTGACATTTGTGAATCGATTCAGAATCGTCCACGTCCGCATCGCGATGCATCTAAGAATAAATTTTTTCTCCCACCCCTAGATTTCATACAACAGATTAATAAACAGTTACAATTAAGTCACTTACATTTTAGATGCAATGTTGACTGTTTTTGTTCTGTTTCAGCAGCGAAAATAGTTAAACAAAGATCACGGCAGAACCATCACGCATCACGTGTTTTCTCATAACTGAACGATTCAGCATTTTTAACGAATCGGTTGACTCAAAGATTGAATGATCAATCCATAAACATCTGTCTTAATCATGATCGACTCATTCGAACAAATCGTTTGAACGAATGAATCAATGACTCGCTTATTAAGATGGATGCCTGGCGACACCTAATGGCGGTTTAGTGTTGTTTAAAAGCATCATTCTTTCCCACATGTGTGTGATTTGTGTGTGCAACATTATCATTATTTTTCTTACACTATTATATTAGCGATTTAAAAGCACCCACTCGTGTCACACGTCGATTAACCGGTGGGAAAATATCCTCAGACACATACCTAATACATGTATATTTAAATACAATATTGGCCTACCTGGTAAAAAGTTTTATATACTATTTTGATGTCCTTTTGGCAGTATAGCCCTATGTTTGCTTTTTTGTTGAACCAAATAGCACTAAATAGCCTGTTTTAACTTTTTCATTCTTCTTGAATTGCAAAAACAGAATAAAATGGGTTTAGTTGTGATATTTGTATACTTTTATATAGAAATAAATGGTATATAATTACATTTTTAGAAGATTTTTAGTGTTTCCTTTTTGGACATTATTTAATCCCTCGCCATAGCAAAACCGTTTGAGATATTTATTATCCATTCACAATTTAGCATATTTAATGTAGTTTCATCATGTTGAAAAAGTTTGGTACGAATAAAATAATAGTTTAAGAGGAGTGGCTAAAAATTCAGAGGCTGATTTTGCAAAAAAATTCACATTCAGACCAAAATATCTGACTTCCTGATGGCCAGAGCTATTGAATGTAAATTAGAAAGTTGTCCGGCTTGATGAGAACAATATACAAACTATTTTTTCTTTACTGTAGTTAAAACTAACCCCCCCACTTTTGTCAAAAGCATGTTGAAAGTGACACACTTCCTGCTGCCAGTTGGTGGCGCTATAACTTTGACTCACAATAGCTACATCCATCTGATCGGCCTCTTACCACGAACACACTGCTGAAGTTTCATCAAGATCAGTTAATGTATGCAGAAGTTATTCCACTTCCGTGTTTCTCTTTTCTCGCCATAAATTCGATTCCTCGCCACAGCCAAACCATTCGAGATATCAAAAATCTGTCCGCAATTTAGCATCCTCAAAGTCTTGACTACATGCACACCGAGTTTGAAGGGGACACGGTGAATTTTCTAGGAGGAGTATTTCACATTCCACAGCAAGCGTTTTCCAAACAAACCATAATAGCCGACTTCCTGTTGGGCTGGCGTAAAACTTGACCGGGGTAAAGTTGTTCGGCCCGATGAGATCTATATGTGTACCGAGTTTCATATTAATTCATGCGAGCGTGTTTGATATATGGATCAAGTTTTAGAACCCCGTTCAAGGGGGCGCTGTTGAGCCCCCCAGCCACGCCCGGGTACCAGCTTCAGCCCGGCCCTGATGGCCGTGGGTTCTGACCTGTGTGCAAAGTTTCAAGAGTTTTTGAGCACGTTAAGGACCCCAAAAGCCCCTGAAACCTTGATTAACAATATAAAAGCAATAGTCAAATCCCCCCCTCCCCTCACACACACACAGACACAGAGAGAGGGAGAGAAAATTCTTCAGAAAATCCACATTCAAACCAAAATATCTCTCTTCCTGTTGGTCGGAGATGGTTCATGTAAATTAGAAAGTTGTCCGTCTTGATGAGAACAATACACATACCAAGTTTTGTTGCTGTTGATAAAACTAACCCCCCCACTTATGACTAAAGGTGGCGCTACTGAGCCCCTCACCACGCCCGTTTCTGAAACTTTGCACATGTCTACTGGATAATAAATGTGATGTGTCTGTCGAGTTTCATGCAATTTCAAGTATGTTAAGAGTCTCAAAAGCATAAAAAAAGAATATTAAAGTTTGATGCGTTGCCACGGCAACAGTATCTAAGATATCAATAATCCTTTCACAGGTTTACATCTGCCGTGTGTCTACATTGTACACATAAAGTTTGAAGCAAATCTGGTAAAAATAAGACAGTGATTTCAAAGCATTTTAATAGTGATGTACTTCCTGCTGCCTGTTGGTGGCGCTATAACTTTGACTCACAATAGTCACATCTGTGCGATCGGCCTCTTACAACGAACACACTGCTGAAGTTTCATCAAGATCAGTTAATGTATGCAGAAGTTATAACACACTTCCTGTTTCATTTTTTCGCCATAAATTCGTTTCCTCGCCACGGCCAAACCGTTCGAGATATCAAAAATCCGTCCGCAATTTAGCATCCTCAATGTCTTGACTTCATGCACACCGAGTTTGGAGGCGAATCGATGAATTCCCTAGGAGGAGTACATTAAATTCCACAGCATGCGTTTCCAAACAACCCTAAATAGCCGACTTCCTGTTGGGCTGGCGTAAAACTTAGAGCACGAAAGTTGTTCGGCCCGATGAGATCTATATGTGTACCGAGTTTCATATTATTACATGCAAGCGTGTCTGATTTATGGACAAGTGTTCGGATCCCGTTCCAGGGGGCGCTGTCGAGCCCCCCTGCCACGCCCGGGTACCAGCTTCAGTCCGGCCCTGATGGCCGCGGGTTCTGACCTGTGTGCAAAATTTCAAGAGTTTTCGAGCATGTTAAGGGCCCCAAAAGTGGCCGAAAGGTTGACAAAATAATAATAATAATAATAAATATAGCTGCGAGCAGCGATTACGGGCCCAAGCCGGTGGCACCGCAACCCCGATGCCTTTAGTTACCTAAAGGCACCGGGGTGGCGGTGCCGCCGGCTTTGGCCCTTCATCGCTGCTCGCAGCTATATTTTTATATATATATATATATATATATATATATATATATATATATATATATATATATATATATATATATATATATATATATATATATATATATATATCTTTAATGTATTTTTATCATGTTGAAAAAGTTTGGTGTGAATAAAATAAACCACTTAGGAGGAGTAACTAAAAACTCAGAGTCTGACATATCCAAAAAATCCACATTCAAACCAAAATATCTGACTTCCTGTTGCTCGGAGCTAATGACTGTAAATTAGAAAGTTGTCCGGCTCGATGAGACCAATATGCGTACTGATTTTTGTAACTGTGGGTAAAAGTAACCCCCCCCCTTTTGTCAAAAGCATTTTGAAAGTGACACACTTCCTGCTACCAGTTGGTGGTGCTATAACTTTGACTCACAATAGTTACATCCATCTGACCGGCCTCTTACCATGAACACACTGGTGAAGTTTCATCAAGATCAGTTAATGTATGCAGAAGTTATACCACTTCGTGTTTCTCTTTTCTCGCCATAAATTCGTTTCCTCGCCACGGCCAAACCGTTCGAGATATCAAAAATCCGTCCGCAATTTAGCATCCTCAATGTATAGACTTCATGCACACCGAGTTTGGTGGGGATTGGATGAATTCTCTAGGAGAAGTGTTTCAAATTCCACAGCAAGCGTTCTCCAAACAACCCATAATTGCTGACTTCCTGTTGGGCTGGCATAAAATTTAGAGCACGAAAGTTGTTCGGCCCGATGAGATCTATATGTGTACCGAGTTTCATATCATTACATGCAAGTGTGTTTGATTTATGGACAAGTGTTCGGATCCCGTTCCAGGGGGCGCTGTTGAGCCCCCCTGCCACGCCCGGATACCAGCTTCAGCCCGGCCCTGATGGCCGCGGGTTCTGACCTGTGTGCAAAGTTTCAAGAGTTTTCGAGCACGTTAAAGGCCCCAAAAGACCCTGAAACCTTGAAAAACAGGAATTTTAAACAAATCTCACTCAAAAGACAAATCCCCCCACCCCTCACACACACAGAGACGCAGAGGCAGAGAGAGAGAGGGAGAGAATTCTCCAAAAAATCACATTCAAACCAAAATATCTCACTTCCTGTTGGTCACAGCTTATGACTATAAATTAGAAAGTTGTCCGGCTTGATGAGAACAATATACATAACGATTTTTGTGACTCTACTTAAAACTAAGCTCCCATTTTTGACTAAAGGTGGCGCTACTGAGCCCCTCACCACGCCCGTTTCTGAAACTTTGCACATGTCTACTGGATAATAAATGTGATGTGTCTGTCGAGTTTCATCCAATTTCAAGTATGTTAAGAGTCTCAAAAGCATCTGAAAAGAATATTAAAGTTTGATGCGTTGCCACGGCAACAGTATTTAAGATATCAATAAACCTTTCACAGGTCTACATCTGCCGTGTGTCTACATTATACACATAAAGTTTGAAGCAAATCGGGTAAAAATAAGAGGGTGATTTCAAAGCATTTTGAAAGTGACACACTTCCTGCTGCCAGTTGGTGGCGCTATAACTTTGACTCACAATAGTCACATCCATGTGATCGGCCTCTTACAACGAACACACTGCTGAAGTTTAATCAAGATCAGTTAATGTATGCAGAAGTTATAACACACTTCCTGTTTCCATTATTCGCCATAAATTCGTGTCCTCGCCACGGCCAAACCGTTCGAGATATCAAAAATCC
>NC_137140.1:15132676-15150176 GCF_949319135.1 Squalius cephalus | reverse complement strand
CTGTTTTTGTTCTGTTTCAGCAGCGAAAATAGTTAAACAAAGATCACAGAAGAACGCATGATCTCACAGGAACGTGTTTTCTCAAAACTGAATGATTCAGCATTTTGAACGAATTGGTTGACTCAAAGATTGAATGATCAATCCATAAACATCTGTTTATGTTTATGGATTGGATGTTTATGGATCCATGTTTATGGATCTGTATATGTTTATGGATTACGAATCGTTTGAACGAATGAATCAATGACTCGCTCATTAAGACGGTCACTTGGCGACATCTAATGGCGGTTTAGTGTTGTTTAAAAGCATAATTCTTTCCAACGTGTGTGTGATTTGTGTGTGCACCATTATAAATGTCCGTGCGGACGTCCGTATTTTTCTTTCACTTTTATATTAGCGATTTAAAAGCACCCGCTCGTGTCACACACGTCGATTAACCGGTGGGAAAATATCCTCAGACACATACCTAATAAATGTATATTTAAATACATTATTGGCCTAGCTGGTAAAAAGTTTTATATATTATTTTGATGTCCTTTTGGACACTAGAGGGCAGTATAGCCCTATGTATGACTTGAATTTTTTTTTTACTTTACTGTTTTAAAATTTAGAATAAAATTAGAATAAAATTCTTTTTAAAAACAGAATAAAATGGGTTTAGTTGTGATATTTGTATACTTTTATATAGAAATAAATGGTATAAAATTACATTTTTAGAAGATTTGAGGCTTTTAGTGCCTTTTGGAGGCTGATTTTGCAAAAAATCCACATTCAAACCAAAATATCTGACTTCCTGATGGTCGGAGCTAATGACTTTAAATTAGAAAGTTGTCCGGGTCGATGAGATCAACATACGTACTGAGTTGTGCTACTGTAGGTAAAACGACCCCCCCCACTTTTGTCAAAAGCATTTTGAAAGTGACACATTTCCTGCTGCCAGTTGGTGGCGCTTTAACTTTGACACACAATAGTTACATCCATCTGATAGGCCTCTTACCATGAACAAACTGCTGAAGTTTCATCAAGATCAGTTAATGCATGCATTAGTTATAACACTTCGTGTTTCTCTTTTCTCGCCATTAATTTGTTTCCTCGCCACAGCCAAACCGTTCGAGATATCAAAAATCCGTCCGCAATTTAGCATCCTCAATGTCTTGACTTCACGCTGACCGAGTTTGGAGGCGAATCGATGTATTTCCTAGGAGGAGTACATTAAATTCCACAGCAAGCGTTTCCAAACAACCCTAAATAGCCGACTTCCTGTTGGGCTGGCGTAAAACTTAGAGCACGAAAGTAGTTCGGCCCGATGAGATCTATATGTGTACCGAGTTTCAAATTAATTCATGCAAGCGTGTTTGATATATGGACCAAGTTTTAGAACCCCGTTCAAGGGGGCGCTGTTGAGCCCCCCTGCCACGCCCGGCTACCAGATTCAGCCCCGCCCTGATGGCCGCGGGTTCTGACCTGTGTGCAAAGTTTCAAGAGTTTTCGAGCACGTTTAGGGACCCAAAAGCCCCAGAAACCTTGAAAAACAAATGAAAAAGTAAATCTCACTCAACTGACAAATCACCCCCACCCCTCACACACTCAGAGACAGAGAGAGAGAGAAAATTCTCCAAAAAATCACATTCAAACCAAAATATCTGACTTTCTGTTGCTTTGAGCTAATAAGTGTAAATTAGAAAGTTGTCCGGCTCGATAAGAACAATATACATACCAAGTTTTGTGATTCTAGGTAAAACTAAGCCCCCATTTTTGACTAAAGGTGGCGCTACTGAGCCCCTCACCACGCCCGTTTCTGAAACTTTGCCCATGTCTACTGGATAATAAGTGTGATGTGTCTGTCGAGTTTCATGCAATTTCAAGTATGTTAAGAGTCTCAAAAGCATCAAAAAAGAATATTAAAGTTTGATGCGTTGCCATGGCAACAGTATCTAAGATATCAATAATCCTTTCACAGGTCTACATCTGCCGTGTGTCTACATTATACACATAAAGTTTGAAGCAAATCGGGTAAAAATAAGAGAGTGATTTCAAAGCATTTTGAAAGTGACACACTTCCTGCTGCCAGTTGGTGGCGCTATAACTTTGACTCACAATAGTCACATCCTTGTGTTCGGCCTCTTACAACGAACACACTGCTGAAGTTTCATCAAGATCAGATAATGTATGCTGAAGTTATAACACACTTCCTGTGTCCCTTATTCGCCATAAATTCGTTTCCTTGCCACGGCCAAACCGTTCGAGATATCAAAAATCCGTCCGCAATTTAGCATCCTCAATGTCTTGACTTCATGCTGACCGAGATTGGAGGCGATTGGATGAATTCTCTAGGAGGAGTACATTAAATTCCACAGCATGCGTTTCAAAACAACCCATAATAGCCGACTTCCTGTTGGGCTGGCGTAAAAAGTAAAAGTACGAAAGTTGTTCGGCCCGATGAGATCTATATGTGTACCGAGTTTCATATTATTACATGCAAGCGTGTCTGATTTATGGACCAAGTTTTCGGACCCCGTTCAAGGGGGCGCTGTCGAGCCCCCCTGCCACGCCCGGGTACCAGCTTCAGCCCGGCCCTGATGGCCGCGGGTTCTGACCCGTGTGCAAAGTTTCAAGAGTTTTCGAGCACGTTAAGGGTCTCAAAAGTGCCCGAAAGGTTGACAGAAAAATAAGAATAATAATAATAAATATAGCTGCGAGCAGCGATTACGGGCCCAAGCCGGTGGCACCGCAACGGGTGGCGGTACCGCCGGCTTGGGCCCTCCATCGCTGCTCGCAGCTATATTTATATATATATATATATATATATATATATATATATATATATATATATATATATATATATATATATATATATATATAAACACATACATACATACATACACACACATACATATATATGTATATATATATATATATATATTATTGTTCAAAAGTTTGGGGTCAGTAAGATTTTTAATGTTTTTAGGAGAAGTCTCTTCTGCTCACCAAGGCTGCATTTATTAATTAAAAATACAAACAAAAACAGTAATATTTTGAAATATTATTCCAATTTAAAACAGCTGTTTTCAATTTTTAAATATTTTACATAGTAATTCATTTCTGTGATCAAAGTTGAGTTTTCAGCATCATTACTCCAGTCTTCAGTGTCACATGATCCTTCAGAAATCATACTAATATGATGATTGATGCTCAATAAATATTCATTATTATTTTCAATGTTGAAAACAGTTGTGTACAGATTTTTTTTTTTCAAAATGCTTTGATGAATGTAAAGTTCAAAAGAACAGCATATATTTCAAATATATATATTTTTAACATTATAAATGTCTTTACTGTAACTGTTGATCAGTTTAACTCATCCTTCATAAATAAAAGTACTGATTTATTTTATTTATTTCCCCCAAAAATAAAATTTTAATTATTACTAACCCAAAACTTTTGAGCGGTAGTGTTTAACGTTACAAAAGCTTTAGATTTCAGATAAATGCTGTTCTTTTGAACTTTCTATTCATCAAAGACTGTACACAAATGTTTTCGACATTTAAAATAATAATGAATGTTTCTTGAGTATCAATCATCATATTAGAATAATTTCTGAAGGATCATGTGACAGTGACGACTGGAGTAATGATGCTGAAAACTCAGCTTTGATCACAGGAATAAATAACAGTTTAAAATATATTAAAATAGAAAGCAGCTGTTTTAAATTGGAATAATATTTTACAATATTACTGTTTTTGTTTGTATTTTTAATCAAATAAATGCAGCCTTGGTGAGCAGAAGAAACTTCTCTGTTATGTGCGCGCCACAGACTGCACGCACGTCCGCTTAGAGTTCCGCCTTTTGCCTTCCGTCAATATTACGTTATTAGAAAAATATTTTTTTAGAGAATCGATTTTTTGACATTTGTGAATCGATTCAGAATCGTCCACGTCCGCATCGCGATGCATCTAAGAATACATTTTTTCTCCCACCCCTAGATTTCATACAACAGGTTAATAAACAGTTACAATTAAGTCACTTACATTTTAGATGCAATATTGACTGTTTTTGTTCTGTTTCAGCAGCGAAAATAGTTAAACAAAGATCACGGCAGAACCATCACGCATCACGTGTTTTCTCATAACTGAACGATTCAGCATTTTTAACGAATCGGTTGACTCAAAGATTGAATGATCAATCCATAAACATCTGTCTTAATCATGATCGACTCATTCGAACGAATCGTTTGAACGAATGAATCAATGACTCGCTTATTAAGATGGATGCCTGGCGACACCTAATGGCGGTTTAGTGTTGTTTAAAAGCATCATTCTTTCCCACATGTGTGTGATTTGTGTGTGCAACATTATCATTATTTTTCTTTCACTATTATATTAGCGATTTAAAAGCACCCACTCGTGTCACACGTCGATTAACCGGTGGGAAAATATCCTCAGACACATACCTAATAAATGTATATTTAAATACAATATTGGCCTACCTGGTAAAAAGTTTTATATACTATTTTGATGTCCTTTTGGACACAAGAGGGCAGTATAGCCCTATGTTTGCTTTTTTGTTGAACCAAATAGCACTAAATAGCCTGTTTTAACTTTTTCATTCTTCTTGAATTGCAAAAACAGAATAAAATGGGTTTAGTTGTGATATTTGTATTCTTTTATATAGAAATAAATGGTATATAATTACATTTTTAGAAGATTTTTAGTGTTTCCTTTTTGGACATTACTTTAATCCCTCGCCATAGCAAAACCGTTTGAGATATTTATTATCCATTCACAATTTAGCATATTTAATGTAGTTTCATCATGTTGAAAAAGTTTGGTACAAATAAAATAAATAGTTTAAGAGGAGTGGCTAAAAATTCAGAGGCTGATTTTGCAAAAAAATTCACATTCAGACCAAAATATCTGACTTCCTGATGGCCAGAGCTATTGAATGTAAATTAGAAAGTTGTCCGGCTTGATGAGAACAATATACAAACTGTTTTTTATTTACTGTAGTTAAAACTAACCCCCCCACTTTTGTCAAAAGCATGTTGAAAGTGACACACTTCCTGCTGCCAGTTGGTGGCGCTATAACTTTGACTCACAATAGCTACATCCATCTGATCGGCCTCTTACCACGAACACACTGCTGAAGTTTCATCAAGATCAGTTAATGTATGCAGAAGTTATTCCACTTCCGTGTTTCTCTTTTCTCGCCATAAATTCGATTCCTCGCCACAGCCAAACCGTTCGAGATATCAAAAATCCGTCCGCAATTTAGCATCCTCAAAGTCTTGACTACATGCACACCGAGTTTGAAGGGGACACGGTGAATTTTCTAGGAGGAGTACTTCACATTCCACAGCAAGCGTTTTCCAAACAACCCATAATAGCCGACTTCCTGTTGGGCTGGCGTAAAACTTGACCGGGGTAAAGTTGTTCGGCCCGATGAGATCTATATGTGTACCGAGTTTCATATTAATTCATGCGAGCGTGTTTGATATATGGATCAAGTTTTAGAACCCCGTTCAAGGGGGCGCTGTTGAGCCCCCCAGCCACGCCCGGGTACCAGCTTCAGCCCGGCCCTGATGGCCGTGGGTTCTGACCTGTGTGCAAAGTTTCAAGAGTTTTTGAGCACGTTAAGGACCTCAAAAGCCCCTGAAACCTTGATTAACAATATAAAAGCAATAGTCAAATCCCCCCCTCCCCTCACACACACACAGACACAGAGAGAGGGAGAGAAAATTCTTCAGAAAATCCACATTCAAACCAAAATATCTCTCTTCCTGTTGGTCGGAGATGGTTCATGTAAATTAGAAAGTTGTCCGTCTTGATGAGAACAATACACATACCAAGTTTTGTGATTCTAGGAAAAACGAAGCCCCCATTTTTGACTAAAGGTGGCGCTACTGAGCCATTCCACCACGCCCGTTTCTGAAACTTTGCACATGTCTACGGGCTAATAAATGTGATGTGTCTGTTGAGTTTCATGCAATTTCAAGTATGTTAAGAGTCTCAAAAGCATCCGAAAAGAATATTAAAGTTTGATGCGTTGCCACGGCAACAGTATCTAAGATATCAATAATCCTTTCACAGGTTTACATCTGCCGTGTGTCTACATTGTACACATAAAGTTTGAAGCAAATCTGGTAAAAATAAGACACTGATTTCAAAGCATTTTGAAAGTGATGTACTTCCTGCTGCCTGTTGGTGGCGCTATAACTTTGACTCACAATAGTCACATCTGTGCGATCGGCCTCTTACAACGAACACACTGCTGAAGTTTCATCAAGACCAGTTAATGTATGCAGAAGTTATAACACACTTCCTGTTTCATTTTTTCGCCATAAATTTGTTTCCTCGCCACGGCCAAACCGTTCGAGATATCAAAAATCCGTCCGCAATTTAGCATCCTCAATGTCTTGACTTCATGCACACCGAGTTTGAAGGGGACACGGTGAATTTTCTAGGAGGAGTATTTCACATTCCACAGCAAGCGTTTTCCAAACAACCCATAATAGCCGACTTCCTGTTGGGCTGGCGTAAAACTTGACCGGGGTAAAGTTGTTCGGCCCGATGAGATCTATATGTGTACCGAGTTTCATATTAATTCATGCGAGCGTGTTTGATATATGGATCAAGTTTTAGAACCCCGTTCAAGGGGGCGCTGTTGAGCCCCCCAGCCACGCCCAGGTACCAGCTTCAGCCCGGCCCTGATGGCCGTGGGTTCTGACCTGTGTGCAAAGTTTCAAGAGTTTTTGAGCACGTTAAGGACCCCAAAAGCCCCTGAAACCTTGATTAACAATATAAAAGCAATAGTCAAATCCCCCCCTCCCCTCACACACACACAGACACAGAGAGAGGGAGAGAAAATTCTTCAGAAAATCCACATTCAAACCAAAATATCTCTCTTCCTGTTGGTCGGAGATGGTTCATGTAAATTAGAAAGTTGTCCGTCTTGATGAGAACAATACACATACCAAGTTTTGTTGCTGTTGATAAAACTAACCCCCCCACTTATGACTAAAGGTGGCGCTACTGAGCCCCTCACCACGCCCGTTTCTGAAACTTTGCACAGGTCTACTGGATAATAAATGTGATGTGTCTGTCGAGTTTCATGCAATTTCAAGTATGTTAAGAGTCTCAAAAGCATAAAAAAAGAATATTAAAGTGTGATGCGTTGCCACGGCAACAGTATCTAAGATATCAATAATCCTTTCACAGGTTTACATCTGCCGTGTGTCTACATTGTACACATAAAGTTTGAAGCAAATCTGGTAAAAAATAAGACAGTGATTTCAAAGCATTTTAATAGTGATGTACTTCCTGCTGCCTGTTGGTGGCGCTATAACTTTGACTCACAATAGTCACATCTGTGCGATCGGCCTCTTACAACGAACACACTGCTGAAGTTTCATCAAGATCAGTTAATGTATGCAGAAGTTATAACACACTTCCTGTTTCATTTTTTCGCCATAAATTCGTTTCCTCGCCACGGCCAAACCGTTCGAGATATCAAAAATCCGTCCGCAATTTAGCATCCTCAATGTCTTGACTTCATGCACACCAAGTTTGGAGGCGAATCGATGAATTCCCTAGGAGGAGTACATTAAATTCCACAGCATGCGTTTCCAAACAACCCTAAATAGCCGACTTCCTGTTGGGCTGGCGTAAAACTTAGAGCACGAAAGTTGTTCGGCCCGATGAGATCTATATGTGTACCGAGTTTCATATTATTACATGCAAGCGTGTCTGATTTATGGACAAGTGTTCGGATCCCGTTCCAGGGGGCGCTGTCGAGCTCCCCTGCCACGCCCGGGTACCAGCTTCAGTCCGGCCCTGATGGCCGCGGGTTCTGACCTGTGTGCAAAATTTCAAGAGTTTTCGAGCATGTTAAGGGCCCCAAAAGTGGCCGAAAGGTTGACAAAATAATAATAATAATAATAATAATAATAATCCTACCGAAAACAATAGGGCCTTCGCCCTTTCAGGGCTTGGGCCCTAATAATAAACAATAATCCTACCGAAAACAATAGGGCCTTCGCCCTTTCAGGGCTTGGGCCCTAATAATAAACAGAGCAATTCCAAGAGGGTCCTCACACCATCGGTGCTCGGGCCCTAATAATAATTAAAGCTGCAAGCAGCGATGAAAGGGCCCTCGCACCCGTGCCATCAACACTCGGTGGCTTTATGAAGACAGAGCATGGTTGGGAAATGTACATTTAAGGAGGTATATATAGTAAGAGTATGTCAAAGTCAGTTACAAAATGTTTTGTATAATGGTGATAATAGCATGCTTCATGACTCAGCTAAGTGTTGCTAGCATGTTTAGTCTGTTTCTAGCATGCTTAGTACACAATAATTATGTGGTTAGTACTGCATTACTGTGTTAACCATGTCAGTTTCTGTTGCCAGTAGGTGGCGTTATGACTATAACTGAATATGAGCATGGATGTGTGTTCAGGACAGAACTCTTATCAAATGTGTGAAGTTTGGTGCAAATTGGAAATTGCCTTCTTGAGTAACAACAAAGTCATGTTTAATTGAATTAGCATTCTTTAGCACTTAGCTAAGCATTGTTAGCATGTTTTAACATGTTTCTAGCATGTTTAGAACTCAGTGGCATCTTTAACATGTTGCTAGAACGGCATCAACGTGTTAAACATGTCACTTCCTGTTGCCAGTAGGTGGCGCTAATACTATAACTGAACATTCTCATGTAGATGTGTTCAGGCCATGACTCTTATCAAAAGTGTGAAGTTTGGGGCAGATTGGACATTCCATGCCTGAGTTACAGCAAATTCCTATTTAATTGCAATAATAGCATGCTTTAGCACTTAGCTAAGAGTTTGCTAGCATGTTTTAGCATGTTTCTAGTATGTTGTTAGCATGTTTAACACTTGCTGGCACTTTTTTATATGTTATTAGGAGTCCATAACAGTGTTAAACATGTCACTTCCTGTTGCCAGCAGGTGGCGCTATGACTGTAACTGAATATAAGCATGGTCATGTGTTCAGGACAGAACGCTTATCAAAAGTGTGAAGTTTGGGGCAGATTGGACATTCCATGCCTGAGTTACAGCAAATTCATATTTAATTGCAGTAATATCATTCTTTAGCACTTAGCTAAGTGTTTGCTAGTATGTTTTAGCATGTCTCTAGTATGTTGGTAGGATGTTTAGCACCTACTGGCATTTTTTTATATGTTATTAGGAGTCAAGAACAGTGTTAAACGTCACTTCCTGTTGCCAGCAGGTGGCGCTATGACTATAACTAAATATGAGCATGGACATGTTCAAGAGATAACTCTTATCAAACTTGTGAAGTTTGGGGTAGATTGTACATTGCCTTCTTGAGTAACAACAAAGTCCTGTTTCATTGAATTAGCATGCTTTAGCACTTAGCTAAGTATTGCTAGCATGTTTTAATATGTTTCTAGCATGTTTAGAACTCAATGGCATTTTTAACATGTTGCTAGAACGGCATCAACGTGTTAAACATGTCACTTCCTGTTGCCAGTAGGTGGCGCTATTACTATAACTGAATTTGAGCATAGACTTGTGTTCAGGCCACGATTCTTATCTATCGTGTGAAGTTTGGGGCAGATTGGACATTCCATGCCTGAGTTACAGCAAATTCCAATTTAATTGCAGTAATAGCATACTTTAGCACTTAGCTAAGTGTTTGCTAGCATGTTTCTAGTATGTTGCTAACCTGTTTAGCACTTGCTGGCTCTTTTTTATATGTTATTAGGAGACCACAACAGTGTTTAACATGTCACTTCCTGTTGACAGCAGGTGGCGCTATTACTATAACTGAATATTCTCATGTAGATGTGTTCAGGCCATGACTCTTATCAAACGTGTGAAGTTTGGGGCAGATTGGACATTCCATGCCTGTGTTACAGCAAATTCCTATTTAATTGCAGCAATAGCATGCTTTAGCACTTAGCTAAGTGTTTGCTAGCATGTTTTAGCATGTTTCTAGTATGTTGTTAGCATGTTTACCACTTGCTGGCACTTTTTTATATGTTTTTATATGTCCACAACAGTGTTTAACATGTCACTTCCTGTTGCCAGCAGGTGGCACTATGACTGTAACTGAATATGAGCATGGTCATGTGTTCAGGACAGAACGTTTATTAAAAGTGTGAAGTTTGGCGCAGATTGGACATTGCCTTCTTGAGTAACAACAACATCCTGTTTCATTGAATTAGCATGCTTTAGCACTTAGCTAAGTATTGCTAGCATGTTTTAACATGTTTCTAGCATGTTTAGAAGTCAATGGCATTTTTAACATGTTGCTAGAATGGCATCAATGTGTTAAACATGACACTTCCTGTTACCAGTAGGTGGCGCTATTACTATAACTGAATATTCTCATGTAGATGTGTTCAAGACAGAACGCTTATCAAAAGTGTGAAGTTTGGGGCAGATTGGACATTCCATGCCTGAGTTACAGCAAATTCCTATTTAATTGCAATAATAGCATGCTTTAGCACTTAGCTAAGAGTTTGCTAGCATGTTTTAGCATGCTTCTAGTATGTTGTTAGCATGTTTAGCACTTGCTGGCACTTTTTTATATGTTATTAGGAGTCCATAACAGTGTTAAACATGTCACTTCCTGTTGCCAGCAGGTGGCGCTATGACTATAACTGAATATGAGCATGGTCATGTGTTCAGGACAGAACTCTTATCAAACGTGTGAAGTTTGGGGCAGATTGGACATTCCATGCCTGAGTTACAGCAACTTCCTGTTTCCTGGCGAAACATCGAAATTTGTCAGGCCGCCGAGGACCCGCCCTTCGACGAAAACTCAAGTTCTTCGCAATTTAACGTCGCAAAGGCCTTAAGATTACACTCACCAAATTTGAAGATGATCAGATTAAAATTGTAGGAGGAGTTCGTTAAAGTACGAGGCCTGAAAATGGCAAAAACTGCACAAAAATCTGAGAGGAAGTTCAAAATGGCTGACTTCCTGTTGTGTTTAGGGCTATGCTCCAAGAGACTTTTTTGTAGGTATTAGGTCATTACACGTATGTACCGAATTTCGTGCACGTACGTTGAACGTTGCGGGAGGCGCACTCCGTTGAACTTTTATAGGTGGCGCTATCGAGCCATTTTGCCCCGTCCAATTCTGAAACCTATATCAGATGTAAATTTTCGCCAGTTCTGATGCGTGTGCAAAGTTTCGTGAGTTTTCGCGCATGTTTAGGCCCTCAAAAATGCAATTCAATGCGGAGAATAATAATAATAATAATAATAATAATAATTAAAGCTGCAAGCAGCGATTAAAGGGCCCTCGCACCCGTGCCATCAACACTCGGTGGCTTTAGGAAGACAGAGCATGGTTGGGAAATGTACATTTAAGGAGGTATATATAGTAAGAGTATGTCAAAGTCAGTTACAAAATGTTTTGTATAATGGTGATAATAGCATGCTTCATGATTCAGCTAAGTGTTGCTAGCATTTTTAGTCTGTTTCTAGCATGCTTGGGACACAATAATTATATGGTTAGTACTGCATTACTGTGTTAACCATGTCAGTTTCTGTTGCCAGTAGGTGGTGTTATGACTATAACTGAATATGAGCATGGATGTGTGTTCAGGACAGAACTCTTATCAAACGTGGGAAGTTTGGTGCAAATTGGACATTGCCTTCTTGAGTAACAACAAAGTCATGTTTCATTGAATTAGCATTCTTTAGCACTTAGCTAAGCATTGTTAGCATGTTTTAACATGTTTCTAGCATGTTTAGAACTCAATGGCATTTTTAACATGTTGCTAGAACGGCATCAACGTGTTAAACATGTCACTTCCTGTTGCCAGTAGGTGGCGCTATTACTATAACTGAACATTTTCATGTAGATGTGTTCAGGCCATGACTCTTATCAAACGTGTGAAGTTTGGGGCAGATTGGAAATTCCATGCCTGAGTTACAGCAAATTCCTATTTAGTTGCAATAATAGCATTCTTTAGCACTTAGCTAAGAGTTTGCGAGCATGTTTTAGCATGTTTCTAGTATGTTGTTAGCATGTTTAACACTTGCTGGCACTTTTTTATATGTTATTAGGAGTCCATAACAGTGTTAAACATGTCACTTCCTGTTGCCAGCAGGTGGCGCTATGACTGTAACTGAATATAAGCATGGTCATGTGTTCAGGACAGAACGCTTATCAAAAGTATGAAGTTTGGGGCAGATTGGACATTCCATGCCTGAGTTACAGCAAATTCATATTTAATTGCAGTAATATCATTCTTTAGCACTTAGCTAAGTGTTTGCTAGTATGTTTTAGCATGTCTCTAGTATGTTGGTAGGATGTTTAGCACCTACTGGCATTTTTTTATATGTTATTAGGAGTCAAGAACAGTGTTAAACATCACTTCCTGTTGCCAGCAGGTGGCGCTATGACCATAACTAAATATGAGCATGGACATGTGTTCAAGAGATAACTCTTATCAAACGTGTGAAGTTTGGGGTAGATTGTACATTGCCTTCTTGAGTAACAACAAAGTCCTGTTTCATTGAATTAGCATGCTTTAGCACTTAGCTAAGTATTGCTAGCATGTTTTAACATGTTTCTAGCATGTTTAGAACTCAATGGCATTTTTAACATGTTGCTAGAACGGCATCAACGTGTTAAACATGTCACTTCCTGTTGCCAGTAGGTGGCGCTATAACTATAACTGAATTTGAGCATAGACATGTGTTCAGGCCATGATTCTTATCAAACGTGTGAAGTTTGGGGCAGATTGGACATTCCATGCCTGAGTTACAGCAAATTCCTATTTAATTGCAGTAATAGCATGCTTTAGCACTTAGCTAAGTGTTTGCTAGCATGTTTCTAGTATGTTGCTAACCTGTTTAGCACTTGCTGGCTCTTTTTTATATGTTATTAGGAGACCACAACAGTGTTAAACATGTCATTTCCTGTTGACAGCAGGTGGCGCTATTACTATAACTGAATATTCTCATGTAGATGTGTTCAGGCCATGACTCTTATCAAACGTGTGAAGTTTGGGGCAGATTGGACATTCCATGCCTGTGTTACAGCAAATTCCTATTTAATTGCAGCAATAGCATGCTTTAGCACTTAGCTAAGTGTTTGCTAGCATGTTTTAGCATGTTTCTAGTATGTTGTTAGCATGTATAGCACTTGCTGGCACTTTTTTTATATGTTTTTATATGTCCACAACAGTGTTTAACATGTCACTTCCTGTTGCCAGCAGGTGGCACTATGACTGTAACTGAATATGAGCATGGTCATGTGTTCAGGACAGAAAGTTTATTAAAAGTGTGAAGTTTGGCGCAGATTGGACATTGCCTTCTTGAGTAACAACAACATCATGTTTCATTGAATTAGCATGCTTCACCACTTAGCTAAGTATTGCTAGCATGTTTTAACATTAGCTAGCATGTTTTAACATGTTTCTAGCATGTTTAGACCTCAATGGCATTTTTAACATGTTGCTAGAATGGCATCAACGTGTTAAACATGACACTTCCTGTTGCCAGTAGGTGGCGCTATTACTATAACTGAATATTCTCATGTAGATGTGTTCAGGACAGAACGCTTATCAAAAGTGTGAAGTTTGGGGCAGATTGGACATTCCATGCCTGAGTTACAGCAAATTCCTATTTAATTGCAATAATAGCATGCTTTAGCACTTAGCTAAGAGTTTGCTAGCATGTTTTAGCATGCTTCTAGTATGTTGTTAGCATGTTTAGCACTTGCTGGCACTATTTTTATGTGTTATTAGGAGTCCATAACAGTGTTAAACATGTCACTTCCTGTTGCCAGCAGGTGGCGCTATGACTATAACTGAATATGAGCATGGCCATGTGTTCAGGACAGAACTCTTATCAAACGTGTGAAGTTTGGGGCAGATTGGACATTCCATGCCTGAGTTACAGCAACTTCCTGTTTCATGGCGAAACATCGAAATTTGTAAGGCCGCCGAGGACCCGCCCTTCGACGAAAACTCAAGATCTTCGCAATTTAACGTCGCAAAGGCCTTAAGATTACACTCACCAAATTTGAAGATGATCAGATTAAAACTGTAGGAGGAGTTCGTTAAAGTACGAGGCCTGAAAATGGCAAAAACTGCACAAAAATCTGAGAGGAAGTTCAAAATGGCTGACTTCCTGTTGTGTTTAGGGCTATGCTCCAAGAGACTTTTTTGTAGGTATTAGGTCATTACACGTATGTACCGAATTTCGTGCACGTACGTGGAACGTTGCGGGAGGCGCACTCTGTTGAACTTTTATAGGTGGCGCTATCGAGCCATTTTGCCCCGTCCAATTCTGAAACCTATATCAGATGTAAATTTTCGCCAGTTCTGACGCGTGTGCAAAGTTTCGTGAGTTTTCGAGCATGTTTAGGCCCTCAAAAATGCAATTCAATGCGGAGAATAATAATAATAATAATAATTAAAGCTGCAAGCAGCGATGAAAGGGCCCTCGCACCCGTGCCATCAACACTCGGTGGCTTTAGGAAGACAGAGCATGGTTGGGAAATGTACATTTAAGGAGGTATATATAGTAAGAGTATGTCAAAGTCAGTTACAAAATGTTTTGTATAATGGTGATAATAGCATGCTTCATGACTCAGCTAAGTGTTGCTAGCATGTTTAGTCTGTTTCTAGCATGCTTAGTACACAATAATTATGTGGTTAGTACTGCATTACTGTGTAAACCATGTCAGTTTCTGTTGCCAGTAGGTGGCGTTATGACTATAACTGAATATGACCATGGATGTGTGTTCAGGACAGAACTCTTATCAAACGTGTGAAGTTTGGTGCAAATTGGACATTGCCTTCTTGAGTAACAACAAAGTCATGTTTCATTGAATTAGCATTCTTTAGCACTTAGCTAAGCATTGTTAGCATGTTTTAACATGTTTCTAGCATGTTTAGAACTCAATGGCATTTTTAACATGTTGCTAGAACGGCATCAAAGTGTTAAACATGTCACTTCCTGTTGCCAGTAGGTGGCGCTATTACTATAACTGAATTTGAGCATATACATGTGTTCAGGCCATGATTCTTATCAAATGTGTGAAGTTTGGGGCAGATTGGACATTCCATGCCTGAGTTACAGCAAATTCCTATTTAATTGCAATAATAGCATGCTTTAGCACTTAGCTAAGAGTTTGCTAGCATGTTTTAGCATGTTTGTAGTATGTTGTTAGCATGTTTAGCACTTGCTGGCACTTTTTTATATGTTATTAGGAGTCCATAACAGTGTTAAACATGTCACTTCCTGTTGCCAGCAGGTGGCGCTATGACTGTAACTGAATATAAGCATGGTCATGTGTTCAGGACAGAACGCTTATCAAAAGTGTGAAGTTTGGGGCAGATTGGACATTTCCATGCCTGAGTTACAGCAAATTCATATTTAATTGCAGTAATATCATTCTTTAGCACTTAGCTAAGTGTTTGCTAGTATGTTTTAGCATGTCTCTAGTATGTTGGTAGGATGTTTAGCACCTACTGGCATTTTTTTTATATGTTATTAGGAGTCAAGAACAGTGTTAAACGTCAATTCCTGTTGCCAGCAGGTGGCGCTATGACTATAACTAAATATGAGCATGGACATGTGTTCAAGAGATAACTCTTATCAAACGTGTGAAGTTTGGGGTAGATTGTACATTGCCTTCTTGAGTAACAACAAAGTCCTGTTTCATTGAATTAGCATGCTTTAGCACTTAGCTAAGTATTGCTAGCATGTTTTAACATGTTTCTAGCATGTATAGAACTCAATGGCATTTTTAACATGTTGCTAGAACGGCATCAAAGTGTTAAACATGTCACTTCCTGTTGCCAGTAGGTGGCGCTATTACTATAACTGAATTTGAGCATAGACATGTGTTCAGGCCATGATTCTTATCAAATGTGTGAAGTTTGGGGCAGATTGGACATTCCATGCCTGAGTTACAGCAAATTCCTATTTAATTGCAGTAATAGCATGCTTTAGCACTTAGCTAAGTGTTTGCTAGCATGTTTCTAGTATGTTGCTAACCTGTTTAGCACTTGCTGGCTCTTTTTTATATGTTATTAGGAGACCACAAGAGTGTTAAACATGTCACTTCCTGTTGAAAGCAGGTGGCGCTATTACTATAACTGAATATTCTCATGTAGATGTGTTCAGGCCATGACTCTTATCAAACGTGTGAAGTTTGGGGCAGATTGGACATTCCATGCCTGTGTTACAGCAAATTCCTATTTAATTGCAGCAATAGCATGCTTTAGCACTTAGCTAAGTGTTTGCTAGCATGTTTTAGCATGTTTCTAGTATGTTGTTAGCATGTTTAGCACTTGCTGTCACTTTTTTATATGTTTTTATATGTCCACAACAGTGTTTAACATGTCACTTCCTGTTGCCAGCAGGTGGCGCTATGACTGTAACTGAATATGAGCATGGTCATGTGTTTAGGACAGAACGTTTATTAAAAGTGTGAAGTTTGGGGCAGATTGGACATTGCCTTCTTGAGTAACAACAACATCCTGTTTCATTGAATTAGCATGCTTTAGCACTTAGCTAAGTATTGCTAGCATGTTTTAACATGTTTCTAGCATGTTTAGAAGTCAATGGCATTTTTAACATGTTGCTAGAATGGCATCAACGTGTTAAACATGACACTTCCTGTTACCAGTAGGTGGCGCTATTACTATAACTGAATATTCTCATGTAGATGTGTTCAGGACAGAACGCTTATCAAAAGTGTGAAGTTTGGGGCAGATTGGACATTCCATGCCTGAGTTACAGCAAATTCCTATTTAATTGCAATAATAGCATGCTTTAGCACTTAGCTAAGAGTTTGCTAGCATGTTTTAGCATGCTTCTAGTATGTTGTTAGCATGTTTAGCACTTGCTGGCACTTTTTTATATGTTATTAGGAGTCCATAACAGTGTTAAACATGTCACTTCCTGTTGCCAGCAGGTGGCGCTATGACTATAACTGAATATGAGCATGGTCATGTGTTCAGGACAGAACTCTTATCAAAAGTGTGAAGTTTGGGGCAGATTGGACATTCCATGCCTGAGTTACAGCAACTTCCTGTTTCATGGCGAAACATCGAAATTTGTCAGGCCGCCGAGGACCCGCACTTCGACGAAAACTCAAGATCTTCGCAATTTAACGTCGCAAAGGCCTGAAGATTACACTCACCAAATTTGAAGATGATCAGATTAAAACTGTAGGAGGAGTTCGTTAAAGTATGAGGCCTGAAAATGGCAAAAACTGCACAAAAATCTGAGAGGAAGTTCAAAATGGCTGACTTCCTGTTGTGTTTAGGGCTACGCTCCAAGAGACTTTTTTGTAGGTATTAGGTAATTACATGTATGTACCGAATTTCGTGCACGTACGTGGAACGATGCGGGAGGCGCACTCCGTTGAACTTTTATAGGTGGCTCCATTTTGCCCCGTCCAATTCTGAAACCTATATCAGATGTAAATTTTCGCCAGTTCTGACGTGTGTGCAAAGTTTCGTGAGTTTTCGAGCATGTTTA
>NC_137140.1:15085176-15127676 GCF_949319135.1 Squalius cephalus | reverse complement strand
AGTGACACACTTCCTGCTGCCAGTTGGTGGTGCTATAAATTTGACTCACAATAGTTACATCCATCTGATCGGCCTCTTACCACGAACACACTGGTGAAGTTTCATCAAGATCAGTTAATGTATGCAGAAGTTATACCGCTTCGTGTTTCTCTTTTCTCGCCATAAATTCGTTTCCTCGCCACGGCCAAACCGTTCCAGATATCAAAAATCCTTCCGCAATTTAGCATCCTCAATGACTTGACTTCATGCACACTGAGTTTGGTGGGGATTGGATGAATTCTCTAGGAGGAGTACTTCGCATTCCACAGCAAGCGTTTTCCAAACAACCCATAATAGCCGACTTCCTGTTGGGCTGGTGTAAAACTTGACTGGGGAAAAGTTGTTCGGCCCGATGAGATCTATATGTGTACCGAGTTTCATATTAATTCATGCAAGCGTGTTTGATCTATGGACCAAGTTTTCAGACCCAGTTCAAGGGGGCGCTGTTGAGCCCCCCTGCCACGCCCGGGTACCAGCTTCAGCCCGGCCCTGATGGCAGGGGGTTCTGACTTGTGTGCAAAGTTTCAAGAGTTTTTGAGCACGTTAAGGACCCCAAAAGCCCCTGAAACCTTGATTAACAATATAAAAGCAATAGTCAAATCCCCCCCTCCCCTCACACACACAGAGACACAGAAAGAGGGAGAGAAAATTCTCCAGAAAATCCACATTCAAACCAAAATATCTCTCTTCCTCTTGGTCCGAGCTAGTTACTGTAAATTAGAAAGTTGTCCGTCTTGATGAGAACAATACACATACCAAGTTTTGTTGCTGTTGATAAAACTAACCCCCCCACTTTTGACTAAAGGTGGCGCTATTGAGCCATTTCACCACGCCCGTTTCTGAAACTTTGCACATGTCTACTGGATAATAAATGTGATGTGTCTGTCGAGTTTCATGCATTTTCAAGCATGTGAAGAGTCTCAAAAGCATCAAAAAAGAATATTAAAGTTTGATGCGTTGCCATGGCAACAGTATCTAAGATATCAATAATCCTTTCACAGGTCTACATCTGCCGTGTGTCTACATCATACACATAAAGTTTGAAGCAAATCAGGTAAAAATAAGAGAGTGATTTCAGAGCATTTTGAAAGTGACACAATTCCTGCTGCCAGTTGGTGGCGCTATAACTTTGACTCACAATAATCACATCCTTGTGTTCGGCCTCTGAAAACGAACACACTGCTGAAGTTTCATCAAGATCAGATAATGTATGCTGAAGTTATAACACACTTCCTGTGTCCCTTATTCACCATAAATTCGTTTCCTTGCCACGGCCAAACCGTTCGAGATATCAAAAATCCGTCCGCAATTTAGCATCCTCAATGTCTTGACTTCATGCTGACCGAGTTTGGAGGCGATTGGATGAATTCTCTAGGAGGAGTACATTAAATTCCACAGCATGCGTTTCAAAACAACCCATAATAGCCGACTTCCTGTTGGGCTGGCGTAAAAAGTAAAAGTACGAAAGTTGTTCGGCCCGATGAGATCTATATGTGTACCGAGTTTCATATTATTACATGCAAGCGTGTCTGATTTATGGACCAAGTTTTCGGACCCCGTTCAAGGGGGCGCTGTCGAGCCACCCTGCCACGCCCGGGTACCAGCTTCAGCCCAGCCCTGATGGCCACGGGTTCTGACCCGTGTGCAAAGTTTCAAGAGTTTTCGAGCACGTTAAGGGTCTCAAAAGTGCCCGAAAGGTTGACAGAAAAATAATAATAATAATAATAATAATAATAATAATAAATATAGCTGCGAGCAGCGATTACGGGCCCAAGCCGGTGGCACCGCAACCCCGGTGCCTTTAGTTACCTAAAGGCACCGGGGTGGCGGTACCGCCGGCTTTGGCCCTCCATCGCTGCTCGCAGCTATATTTATATATATATATATATATATATATATATATATATATATATATATATATATATATATATACATACATACATACATACATACATACACACACATACATACATATATATATATATATTATTGTTCAAAAGTTTGGGGTCAGTAAGATTTTTAATGTTTTTAGGAGAAGTCTCTTCTGCTCACCAAGGCTGCATTTATTGATTAAAAATACAAACAAAAACAGTAATATTGTGAAATATTATTCCAATTTAAAACAGCTGTTTTCAATTTTTAAATATTTTACATAGTAATTCATTTCTGTGATCAAAGTTGAGTTTTCAGCATCATTACTCCAGTCTTCAGTGTCACATGATCCTTCAGAAATCATACTAATATGATGATTGATGCTCAATAAATATTCATTATTATTTTCAATGTTGAAAACAGTTGTGTACAGATTTTTTTTTTTTTCAAAATGCTTTGATGAATGTAAAGTTCAAAAGAACAGCATATATTTCAAATATATATATTTTTAACATTATAAATGTCTTTACTGTAACTGTTGATCAGTTTAACTCATCCTTCATAAATAAAAGTACTGATTTATTTTATTTATTTCCCCAAAAAATAAAATTTTAATTATTACTAACCCAAAACTTTTGAGCGGTAGTGTTTAACGTTACAAAAGCTTTAGATTTCAGATAAATGCTGTTCTTTTGAACTTTCTATTCATCAAAGACTGTACACAACTGTTTTCGACATTTAAAATAATAATGAATGTTTCTTGAGTATCAATCATCATATTAGAATAATTTCTGAAGGATCATGTGACAGTGACGACTGGAGTAATGATGCTGAAAACTCAGCTTTGATCACAGGAATAAATAACAGTTTAAAATATATTAAAATAGAAAGCAGCTGTTTTAAATTGGAATAATATTTTACAATATTAGTGTTTTTGTTTGTATTTTTAATCAAATAAATGCAGCCTTGGTGAGCAGAAGAAACTTCTCTGTTATGTGCGCGCCACAGACTGCACGCACGTCCGCTTAGAGTTCCGCCTTTTGCCTTCCGTCAATATTACGTTATTAGAAAAATATTTTTTTAGAGAATCGATTTTTTGACATTTGTGAATCGATTCAGAATCGTCCACGTCCGCATCGCGATGCATCTAAGAATAAATTTTTTCTCCCACCCCTAGATTTCATACAACAGGTTAATAAACAGTTACAATTAAGTCACTTACATTTTAGATGCAATGTTGACTGTTTTTGTTCTGTTTCAGCAGCGAAAATAGTTAAACAAAGATCACAGCAGAACCATCACGCATCACGTGTTTTCTCATAACTGAACGATTCAGCATTTTTAACGAATCGGTTGACTCAAAGATTGAATGATCAATCCATAAACATCTGTCTTAATCATGATCGACTCATTCGAACAAATCGTTTGAACGAATGAATCAATGACTCGCTTATTAAGATGGATGCCTGGCGACACCTAATGGCGGTTTAGTGTTGTTTAAAAGCATCATTCTTTCCCACATGTGTGTGATTTGTGTGTGCAACATTATCATTATTTTTCTTACACTATTATATTAGCGATTTAAAAGCACCCACTCGTGTCACACGTCGATTAACCGGTGGGAAAATATCCTCAGACACATACCTAATACATGTATATTTAAATACAATATTGGCCTACCTGGTAAAAAGTTTTATATACTATTTTGATGTCCTTTTGGACACAAGAGGGCAGTATAGCCCTATGTTTGCTTTTTTGTTGAACCAAATAGCACTAAATAGCCTGTTTTAACTTTTTCATTCTTCTTGAATTGCAAAAACAGAATAAAATGGGTTTAGTTGTGATATTTGTATACTTTTATATAGAAATAAATGGTATATAATTACATTTTTAGAAGATTTTTAGTGTTTCCTTTTTGGACATTATTTAATCCCTCGCCATAGCAAAACCGTTTGAGATATTTATTATCCATTCACAATTTAGCATATTTAATGTAGTTTCATCATGTTGAAAAAGTTTGGTACGAATAAAATAAATAGTTTAAGAGGAGTGGCTAAAAATTCAGAGGCTGATTTTGCAAAAAAAATCACATTCAGACCAAAATATCTGACTTCCTGATGGCCAGAGCTATTGAATGTAAATTAGAAAGTTGTCCGGCTTGATGAGAACAATATACAAACTATTTTTTCTTTACTGTAGTTAAAACTAACCCCCCCACTTTTGTCAAAAGCATGTTGAAAGTGACACACTTCCTGCTGCCAGTTGGTGGCGCTATAACTTTGACTCACAATAGCTACATCCATCTGATCGGCCTCTTACCACGAACACACTGCTGAAGTTTCATCAAGATCAGTTAATGTATGCAGAAGTTATTCCACTTCCGTGTTTCTCTTTTCTCGCCATAAATTCGATTCCTCGCCACAGCCAAACCGTTCGAGATATCAAAAATCCGTCCGCAATTTAGCATCCTCAAAGTCTTGACTACATGCACACCGAGTTTGAAGGGGACACGGTGAATTTTCTAGGAGGAGTATTTCACATTCCACAGCAAGCGTTTTCCAAACAACCCATAATAGCCGACTTCCTGTTGGGCTGGCGTAAAACTTGACCGGGGTAAAGTTGTTCGGCCCGATGAGATCTATATGTGTACCGAGTTTCATATTAATTCATGCGAGCGTGTTTGATATATGGATCAAGTTTTAGAACCCCGTTCAAGGGGGCGCTGTTGAGCCCCCCAGCCACGCCCGGGTACCAGCTTCAGCCCGGCCCTGATGGCCGTGGGTTCTGACCTGTGTGCAAAGTTTCAAGAGTTTTTGAGCACGTTAAGGACCCCAAAAGCCCCTGAAACCTTGATTAACAATATAAAAGCAATAGTCAAATCCCCCCCTCCCCTCACACACACACAGACACAGAGAGAGGGAGAGAAAATTCTTCAGAAAATCCACATTCAAACCAAAATATCTCTCTCCCTGTTGGTCGGAGACGGTTCATGTAAATTAGAAAGTTGTCCGTCTTGATGAGAACAATACACATACCAAGTTTTGTTGCTGTTGATAAAACTAACCCCCCCACTTATGACTAAAGGTGGCGCTACTGAGCCCCTCACCACGCCCGTTTCTGAAACTTTGCACATGTCTACTGGATAATAAATGTGATGTGTCTGTCGAGTTTCATGCAATTTCAAGTATGTTAAGAGTCTCAAAAGCATAAAAAAAGAATATTAAAGTTTGATGCGTTGCCACGGCAACAGTATCTAAGATATCAATAATCCTTTCACAGGTTTACATCTGCCGTGTGTCTACATTGTACACATAAAGTTTGAAGCAAATCTGGTAAAAATAAGACAGTGATTTCAAAGCATTTTAATAGTGATGTACTTCCTGCTGCCTGTTGGTGGCGCTATAACTTTGACTCACAATAGTCACATCTGTGCGATCGGCCTCTTACAACGAACACACTGCTGAAGTTTCATCAAGATCAGTTAATGTATGCAGAAGTTATAACACACTTCCTGTTTCATTTTTTCGCCATAAATTCGTTTCCTCGCCACAGCCAAACCGTTCGAGATATCAAAAATCCGTCCGCAATTTAGCATCCTCAATGTCTTGACTTCATGCACACCGAGTTTGGAGGCGAATCGATGAATTCCCTAGGAGGAGTACATTAAATTCCACAGCATGCGTTTCCAAACAACCCTAAATAGCCGACTTCCTGTTGGGCTGGCGTAAAACTTAGAGCACGAAAGTTGTTCGGCCCGATGAGATCTATATGTGTACCGAGTTTCATATTATTACATGCAAGCGTGTCTGATTTATGGACAAGTGTTCGGATCCCGTTCCAGGGGGCGCTGTCGAGCCCCCCTGCCACGCCCGGGTACCAGCTTCAGTCCGGCCCTGATGGCCGCGGGTTCTGACCTGTGTGCAAAATTTCAAGAGTTTTCGAGCATGTTAAGGGCCCCAAAAGTGGCCGAAAGGTTGACAAAATAATAATAATAATAAATATAGCTGCGAGCAGCGATTACGGGCCCAAGCCGGTGGCACCGCAATCCTGGTGCCAGGGTGGCGGTGCCGGCGGCTTTGGCCCTCCATCGCTGCTCGCAGCTATATTTATATTTATATTTATATATATATATATATACACACACACACACACACACACATATATATATATATATATATATATATATATATACACACACACACACATACATACATATATATATATATATATATATATATATATATATATATATATATATATATAAATAAATTTAAGGGACAAGACACAGATAATTTTACTTGCCTGACCTAATTAGAACAAAGAAAAATAAAATAAAATAATAAGTAGGGGATCACTAAATCGAGAGAATTATTCTGATTTTATGATACACTCAAAATATTCCACAACAAATCCTTTAAATGTAATGATATTCAGAACGGAACAAGAATAAAAAATTAAAAATAAACTATAAACAAAGCCAAAACGAAAAAATAAATATAATAAAAAAAAATTATTTCAAGCAATCCATGGCATGATTTATTTATTTTTTGGACTAAAACATTCTGGCTTTTTTTAAACTCAAACATAATTCTTAAATTGAATAATAATAATAATAAAAGAATAAAATGGGTTTAGTTCTGATTTCGTTGAAATCGCTCGCTCTCCGTACCTAACTTTTCCTGAATACAATCACTATTGAAACTGTGACATTGATTTCATACAACAGGTTATTAACAGTGAAAATGAAGTCATTTACATTTTAGATGCAATATTGACTGTTTTTGTTCTGTTTCAGCAGCGTTAAACTTAGTTAAACAAAGATCACAGAAGAACGCATCTCACAGGAACGTGTTTTCTCATAACTGAATGATTCAGCATTTTGAACGAATTGGTTGACTCAAAGATTGAATGATCAATCCATAAACATCTGTTTATGTTTATGGATTGGATGTTTATGGATCCATGTTTATGGATCTGTATGTTATGGATTACGGATCATTTGAACGAATGAATCAATGACTCGCTCATTAAGACGGTCACTTGGCGACATCTAATGGCGGTTTAGTGTTGTTTAAAAGCATAATTCTTTCCAACGTGTGTGTGATTTGTGTGTGCACCATTATAAATGTCCGTGCGGACGTCCGTATTTTTCTTTCACTTTTATATTAGCGATACAAAAGCACCCGCTCGTGTCACACACGTCGATTAACCGGTGGGAAAATATCCTCAGACACATACCTAATAAATGTATATTTAAATACATTATTGGCCTAGCTGGTAAAAAGTTTTATATATTATTTTGATGTCCTTTTGGACACAAGAGGGCAGTATAGCCCTATGTATGACTTGAATTTTTTTTTTACTTTACTGTTTTAAAATTTAGAATAAAATTAGAATAAAATTCTTTTTAAAAACAGAATAAAATGGGTTTAGTTGTGATATTTGTATACTTTTATATAGAAATAAATGGTATAAAATTACATTTTTAGAAGATTTGAGGCTTTTAGTGCCTTTTGGAGGCTGATTTTGCAAAAAATCCACATTCAAACCAAAATATCTGACTTCCTGATGGTCGGAGCTAATGACTTTAAATTAGAAAGTTGTCCGGGTCGATGAGATCAACATACGTACTGAGTTGTGCTACTGTAGGTAAAACAACCCCCCCAACTTTTGTCAAAAGCATTTTGAAAGTGACACATTTCCTGCTGCCAGTTGGTGGCGCTATAACTTTGACACACAATAGTTACATCCATCTGATCGGCCTCTTACCATGAACAAACTGCTGAAGTTTCATCAAGATCAGTTAATGTATGCATTAGTTATAACACTTCCGTTTTTCTCTTTTCTCGCCATTAATTCGTTTCCTCGCCACAGCCAAACCGTTCGAGATATCAAAAATCCGTCCACAATTTAGCATCATCAATGTCTTGACTTCACGCTGACCGAGTTTGGAGGCGAATCGATGTATTTCCTAGGAGGAGTACATTAAATTCCACAGCAAGCGTTTCCAAACAACCCTAAATAGCCGACTTCCTGTTGGGCTGGCGTAAAACTTAGAGCACGAAAGTTGTTCGGCCCGATGAGATCTATATGTGTACCGAGTTTCAAATTAATTCATGCAAGCGTGTTTGATATATGGACCAAGTTTTAGAACCCCGTTCAAGGGGGCGCTGTTGAGCCCCCCTGCCACGCCCGGCTACCAGATTCAGCCCCGCCCTGATGGCCGCGGGTTCTGACCTGTGTGCAAAGTTTCAAGAGTTTTCGAGCACGTTTAGGGACCCAAAAGCCCCAGAAACCTTGAAAAACAAATGAAAAAGTAAATCTCACTCAACTGACAAATCACCCCCACCCCTCACACACTCAGAGACAGAGAGAGAGAGAAATTTCTCCAAAAAATCACATTCAAACCAAAATATCTGACTTTCTGTTGCTTTGAGCTAATAAGTGTAAATTAGAAAGTTGTCCGGCTCGATAAGAACAATATACATACCAAGTTTTGTGATTCTAGGTAAAACTAAGCCCCCATTTTTGACTAAAGGTGGCGCTACTGAGCCCCTCACCACGCCCGTTTCTGAAACTTTGCCCATGTCTACTGGATAATAAGTGTGATGTGTCTGTCGAGTTTCATGCAATTTCAAGTATGTTAAGAGTCTCAAAAGCATCAAAAAAGAATATTAAAATTTGATGCGTTGCCATGGCAACAGTATCTAAGATATCAATAATCCTTTCACAGGTCTACATCTGCCGTGTGTCTACATCATACACATAAAGTTTGAAGCAAATCAGGTAAAAATAAGAGAGTGATTTCAAAGCATTTTGAAAGTGACACACTTCCTGCTGCCAGTTGGTGGCGCTATAACTTTGACTCACAATAATCACATCCTTGTGTTCGGCCTCTGAAAACGAACACACTGCTGAAGTTTCATCAAGATCAGATAATGTATGCTGAAGTTATAACACACTTCCTGTGTCCCTTATTCGCCATAAATTCGTTTCCTTGCCACGGCCAAACCGTTCGAGATATCAAAAATCCGTCCGCAATTTAGCATCCTCAATGTCTTGACTTCATGCTGACCGAGTTTGGAGGCGATTGGATGAATTCTCTAGGAGGAGTACATTAAATTCCACAGCATGCGTTTCAAAACAACCCATAATAGCCGACTTCCTGTTGGGCTGGCGTAAAAAGTAAAAGTACGAAAGTTGTTCGGCCCGATGAGATCTATATGTGTACCGAGTTTCATATTATTACATGCAAGCGTGTCTGATTTATGGACCAAGTTTTCGGACCCCGTTCAAGGGGGCGCTGTCGAGCCACCCTGCCACGCCCGGGTACCAGCTTCAGCCCAGCCCTGATGGCCACGGGTTCTGACCCGTGTGCAAAGTTTCAAGAGTTTTCGAGCACGTTAAGGGTCTCAAAAGTGCCCGAAAGGTTGACAGAAAAATAATAATAATAATAATAATAATAATAAATATAGCTGCGAGCAGCGATTACGGGCCCAAGCCGGTGGCACCGCAACCCTGTTGCCTTTAGTTACCTAAAGGCACCGGGGTGGCGGTGCCGCCGGCTTTGGCCCTTCATCTCTGCTCGCAGCTATATTTATATATATATATATATATATATATATATATATATATATATATATATATATATATATAAGACAGAAACCTTATTACCTTATTCTGATTTTATGATACACTCAAAATATTCCACAACAAATCTTTTAAATTTAATGTAAAAATAAAAACGAAAGTAAGCACTGTTTGGCTCACGTAACCCTCTCATTAGAATCAAAATGTTTCAGCATTTGCGATGTATTTGGATGCTAAACTATTCTTTATTGTAGGCTTTGTTCTTCACTCGTGTTCCAATATCGACGGAAAAAATCATCCTCTTCACATGCGCAAAAATGTGCTTGAAACATCACAGTGGTGCGGTGCTTACTGTGAATGTACGAATTGTTCTACTGACTATTTAGAGCAGTGTAATTTATATATGTTAGGTTAACTATTTTATTATTATATTTTATCAAGGCTATAATGAACAGGCTGCGATGTCAAGATTGCAATGCTGGAATGTGTGTGTGTGTGTGTGTGTGTGTGTGTGTGTGTGTGTGTATATGTGTGTTCATGTTTTTCTATCCCGGTGGGGACTTCAACCTGAATGCACACAGACTCATAGGGACTCATGTCACAGTGGGGACCTAAATAGAGGTCCCCATGGGTAAACAAGCTTATAAATCATACAGAATGAGTTTTTTTGGAAATGTAAAAATGCAGAAAGTTTTCTGGGATAGGTAGGTTTAGGGGTAGGGTTAGTGTGAGGAGATAGAATATACAGTTTGTACAGTATAAAACCATTAAGTCTATGGAGAGTCCCCACAAAGATAGTAAACCGTGTGTGTGTGTGTGTGTGTGTGTGTGTGTGTGTGGCGTGGGCACGATTGAACAGTGGACACATAAAAACATACTCCGTCATTATACAGGACGACATTCAAACTGCAAAGTGTTAACTTATATTTGTGTACAGTCGCAATAAAACACAACATTGTGCTTTTGTAAAATAATTTCAAGCAATCCACCCCCCGAAAGGCGCTCATTTTAAAATTAAACTAAAATGCTCATGGCTGCACGGGCATTCATAACGGTGCGCATCCACGGCGAGGAACGAGCAGAACAGAGTGAACGTTTTTCAGTTAATTCCTACTTCCATAGGAATTCATTTGAAAAGCTCGCTCAACCACTATCAGTGTCAGTGCGGACGAGCATATTTTACTTTCATTTTTAAGTTGGCGATTCAAAAGCCCCCAGCGGTGTCACACATAGATTAACCAGTGGTAAAATATCCTCACCGTCACAAACCTAGTATATTTTTATGTAGATACAATAGGCCTACCTGATTTTGAACACAAGAGGACAGTATAGCCCTATGTATGACTTGACTTTTATGGGACTAAATAGTACAATTACTATTTTTAAACTTATAAATAATTATTAAATTGAAAAAAAAAAAGAATAAAATTGGTTTAGTTGTGATATTTGTATACTTTTATATAGAAATAAATGTTTTTTAATTAAATTTTTAGAAGATGAGGCTTTTAGTTTCCTTTTTGTACATTACTTAAGTCCCTCACTATAGCAAAACCGTTTGAGATGTTTAATATCCGTTCACAATTTAGCATCTTTAATGTATTTTCATCATTTTGAAAAAGTTTGGTGTGAATAAAATAAACCAGTTAGGAAGAGTAGCTAAAAACTCAGAGTCTGAAATATCCAAAAAATCCACATTCAAACCAAAATATCTGACTTCCTTTTGCTCTGAGCTAATAACTGTAAATTAGAAAGTTGTCTGACTCGATGAGACCTATATATACTGATTTTTGGAACTGTTGGTAAAACTAACCCCCCCACTTTTGTCAAAAGCATGTTGAAAGTGACACACTTCCTGCTGCCAGTTGGTGGCGCTATAACTTTGGCTCACAATAGTTACATCCATCTGATCGGCCTCTTACCACGAACACACTGGTGAAGTTTCATGAAGATCAGTTAATGTATGCAGAAGCTATACCACTTCGTGTTTCTCTTTTCTCGCCATAATTTCGTTTCCTCGCCACGGCCAAACCGTTCGAGATATCAAAAATCCGTCCGCAATTTAGAATCCTCAATGTCTTGACTTCATGCACACCGAGTTTGGTGGGGATTGGATGAATTCTCTAGGAGGAGTACTTCGCATTCCACAGCAAGCGTTTTCCAAACAACCCATAATAGCCGACTTCCTGTTGGGCTGGCGTAAAACTTGACGGGGGAAAGTTGTTCGGCCCGATGAGATCTATATGTGTACCGAGTTTCATATTAATTCATGCAAGCGTGTTTGATCTATGGACCAAGTTTTGGGACCCCTTTCAAGGGGGCGCTGTTGAGCCCCCCTGCCACGCCCGGGTACCAGCTTCAGCCCGTCCCTGATGGCAGGGGGTTCTGACTTGTGTGCAAAGTTTCAAGAGTTTTTGAGCATGTTAAGGACCCCAAAAGCCCCTGAAACCTTGATTAACAATATAAAAGCAATAGTCAAATCCCCCCTCCCCTCACACACACAGAGACACAGAGAGAGGGAGAGAAAATTCTTCAGAAAATCCACATTCAAACCAAAATATCTCTCTTCCTGTTGGTCGGAGATAGATCATGTAAATTAGAAAGTTGTCCGTCTTGATGAGAACAATACACATACCAAGTTTTGTTGCTGTTGATAAAACTAACCCCCCCACTTATGACTAAAGGTGGCGCTACTGAGCCCCTCACCACGCCCGTTTCTGAAACTTTGCACATGTCTACGGGCTAATAAATGTGATGTGTCTGTCGAGTTTCATGCAATTTCAAGTATGTTAAGAGTCTCAAAAGCATAAAAAAAGAATATTAAAGTTTGATGCGTTGCCACGGCAACAGTATCTAAGATATCAATAATCCTTTCACAGGTTTACATCTGCCGTGTGTCTACATTGTACACATAAAGTTTGAAGCAAATCTGGTAAAAATAAGACAGTGATTTCAAAGCATTTTAATAGTGATGTACTTCCTGCTGCCTGTTGGTGGCGCTATAACCTTGACTCACAATAGTCACATCTGTGCGATCGGCCTCTTACAACGAACACACTGCTGAAGTTTCATCAAGATCAGTTAATGTATGCAGAAGTTATAACACACTTCCTGTTTCATTTTTTCGCCATAAATTCGTTTCCTCGCCATGGCCAAACCGTTCGAGATATCAAAAATCCGTCCGCAATTTAGCATCCTCAATGTCTTGACTTCATGCTGACCGAGTTTGGAGGAGATTGGATGAATTCTCTAGGAGGAGTACATTAAATTCCACAGCATGCGTTTCCAAACAACCCTAAATAGCCGACTTCCTGTTGGGCTGGCGTAAAACTTAGAGCACGAAAGATGTTCGGCCCGATGAGATCTATATGTGTACCGAGTTTCATATTATTACATGCAAGCATGTTTGATTTATGGACACGTGTTCGGATCCCGTTCCAGGGGGCGCTGTCGAGCCCCCCTGCCACGCCCGGGTACCAGCCTCAGCCCGGCCCTGATGGCCGCGGGTTCTGACCTGTGTGCAAAGTTTCAAGAGTTTTCGAGCATGGTAAGGGCCCCAAAAGTGCCCGAAAGGTTGACAAAATAATAATAATAATAATAATAATAATAATAATCCTACCGAAAACAATAGGGCCTTCGCCCTTTCAGGGCTTGGGCCCTAATAATAAATATAGCTGCGAGCAGCGATTACGGGCCCAAGCCGGTGGCACCGCAACCCCGGTGGCGGTACCGCCGGCTTTGGCCCTTCATCGCTGCTCGCAGCTATATTTATATTTATATAAATATATATAAATATATAAAAGACAGAAAATATTACTTGACTTACCTTATTCTGATTTTACGATACACTCAAAATATTCCACACCAAATCCTTTAAATTTAATGTAAAAATAAAAATGAAAGTAAGCAGTGTTGGGTTCACGTAACCCTCTCATTAGAATCAAAATGTTTCAACATTTGCCATGTATTTGGATGCTAAACTATTCTTTATTATAGGCTTTGTTCTTCACTCGTGTTCCAATATTGATGGAAAAAATCATCCTCTTCACATGCACAAAAATGTGCTTGGAAACATCACAGTGGAGCGGTGCTTACTGTGAATGTACGAATTGTACTACTGACTATTTAAAGCAGTGTAATTTTTATATGTTAGGTTGACTATTTTATTATTATATTTTATTAAGGCTATAATGATCAGGCTGCGATGTCAAGATTGCAATGCTGGAATGTGTGTGTGTGTGTGTGTGTGTGTGTGTGTGTGTGTGTATATGTGTGTTCATGTTTTTCTATCCCGGCGGGGACTTCAACCTGAATGCACACAGACTCATGGGGACTCGTGTCACAGTGGGGACCTAAATAGAGGTCCCCATGAGTAAACAAGCTTATAAATCATACAGAATGAGTTTTTTGGGAAATGTAAAAATGCAGAAAGTTTTCTGTGATGGGTAGGTTTAGGGGTAGGGTTAGTGTGAGGAGATAGAATATACAGTTTGTAAAGTATAAAAACCATTAAGTCTATGGAGAGTCCCCACAAAGATAGTAAACCGTGTGTGTGTGTGTGTGTGTGTGTGTGCGTGTGTGTGTGTGGCGTGGGCGCGATGGAACAGTGGACACATAAAAACATACTCCGTCATTATACAGGACGACATTCAAACTGCAAAGTGTTAACTTATATTTGTGTACAGTCGCAATAAAACACAACATTGTGCTTTTGTAAAATAATTTCAAGCAATCCACCCCCGAAAGGCGCTAATTTTAAAATTAAACTAAAATGCTCATGGCTGCACGGGCATTCATAACGGTGCGCATCCACGGCGAGGAACGAGCAGAACAGAGTGAACGTTTTTCAGTTAATTCCTACTTCCATAGGAATTAATTTGAAACGCTCGCTCAACCACTATCAATGTCAGTGCGGACGAACATATTTTACTTTCGTTTTTATGTTGGCGATTCAAAAGCCCCCAGCGGTGTCACACGTCGATTAACCGGTGGTAAAATATTCTCACCGTCACTAGTATATTTTTATGTAGATACAATAGGCCTACCTGATTTTGAACACAAGAGGGCAGTATAGCCCTATGTATGACTTGACTTTTATGGGACTAAATAGTAAAATTACTATTTTTAAACTTATAAATATTTATTAGATTGAAAAAAAAGAATAAAATGGGTTTAGTTGTGATATTTTTATACTTTTATATAGAAATAAATGGTGTTTAATTACATTTTTAGAAGATGAGGCTTTTAGTTTCCTTTTTGTACATTACTTTAGTCCCTCACTATAGAAAAACCGTTTGAGATGTTTAATATCCGTTCACAATTTAGCATCTTTAATGTGTTTTCATCATGTTGAAAAAGTTTGGTGTGAATAAAATAAACCAGTTAGGAAGAGTAGCTAAAAACTCAGAGTCTGAAATATCCAAAAAATCCACATTCAAACCAAAATATCTGACTTCCTTTTGCTCTGAGCTAATAACTGTAAATTAGAAAGTTGTCCGGCTCGGTGAGACCAACATATATTGTGATTTTTTTTAACTGTTGGTAAAACTAACCCCCCCCACTTTTGTCAAAAACATTTTGAAAGTGACACACTTCCTGCTGCCAGTTGGTGGCGCTATAACTTTGACTCACAATAGCTACATCCATCTGATCGGCCTCTTACCACGAACACACTGCTGAAGTTTCATCAAGATCAGTTAATGTATGCAGAAGTTATTCCACTTCCGTGTTTCTCCTTTCTCGCCATAAATTCGATTCCTCGCCACAGCCAAACCGTTCGAGATATCAAAAATCCGTCCGCAATTTAGCATCCTCAAAGTCTTGACTACATGCACACCGAGTTTGAAGGGGACACGGTGAATTTTCTAGGAGGAGTATTTCACATTCCACAGCAAGCGTTTTCCAAACAACCCATAATAGCCGACTTCCTGTTGGGCTGGCGTAAAACTTGACCGGGGTAAAGTTGTTCGGCCCGATGAGATCTATATGTGTACCGAGTTTCATATTAATTCATGCAAGCGTGTTTGATATATGGATCAAGTTTTAGAACCCCGTTCAAGGGGGCGCTGTTGAGCCCCCCAGCCACGCCCAGGTACCAGCTTCAGCCCGGCCCTGATGGCCGTGGGTTCTGACCTGTGTGCAAAGTTTCAAGAGTTTTTGAGCACGTTAAGGACCCCAAAAGCCCCTGAAACCTTGATTAACAATATAAAAGCAATAGTCAAATCCCCCCCTCCCCTCACACACACACAGACACAGAGAGAGGGAGAGAAAATTCTTCAGAAAATCCACATTCAAACCAAAATATCTCTCTTCCTGTTGGTCGGAGATGGTTCATGTAAATTAGAAAGTTGTCCGTCTTGATGAGAACAATACACATACCAAGTTTTGTTGCTGTTGATAAAACTAACCCCCCCACTTATGACTAAAGGTGGCGCTACTGAGCCCCTCACCACGCCCGTTTCTGAAACTTTGCACAGGGCTACTGGATAATAAATGTGATGTGTCTGTCGAGTTTCATGCAATTTCAAGTATGTTAAGAGTCTCAAAAGCATAAAAAAAGAATATTAAAGTTTGATGCGTTGCCACGGCAACAGTATCTAAGATATCAATAATCCTTTCACAGGTTTACATCTGCCGTGTGTCTACATTGTACACATAAAGTTTGAAGCAAATCTGGTAAAAATAAGACAGTGATTTCAAAGCATTTTAATAGTGATGTACTTCCTGCTGCCTGTTGGTGGCGCTATAACTTTGACTCACAATAGTCACATCTGTGCGATCGGCCTCTTACAACGAACACACTGCTGAAGTTTCATCAAGATCAGTTAATGTATGCAGAAGTTATAACACACTTCCTGTTTCATTTTTTCGCCATAAATTCGTTTCCTCGCCACGGCCAAACCGTTCGAGATATCAAAAATCCGTCCGCAATTTAGCATCCTCAATGTCTTGACTTCATGCACACCAAGTTTGGAGGCGAATCGATGAATTCCCTAGGAGGAGTACATTAAATTCCACAGCATGCGTTTCCAAACAACCCTAAATAGCCGACTTCCTGTTGGGCTGGCGTAAAACTTAGAGCACGAAAGTTATTCGGCCCGATGAGATCTATATGTGTACCGAGTTTCATATTATTACATGCAAGCGTGTCTGATTTATGGACAAGTGTTCGGATCCCGTTCCAGGGGGCGCTGTCGAGCCCCCCTGCCACGCCCGGGTACCAGCTTCAGTCCGGCCCTGATGGCCGCGGGTTCTGACCTGTGTGCAAAATTTCAAGAGTTTTCGAGCATGTTAAGGGCCCCAAAAGTGGCCGAAAGGTTGACAAAATAATAATAATAATAATAAATATAGCTGCGAGCAGCGATTACGGGCCCAAGCCGGTGGCACCGCAACCCCGGTGCCTTTAGGTAACTAAAGGCACCGGGGTTGCGGTGCCACCGGCTTGGGCCCGTAATCGCTGCTCGCAGCTATATTTATATATATATATATATATATATATATATATATATATATATATAAATACATACATACACACACATACATATATATGTATATATATATATATATATATATATATATATATATATATTATTGTTCAAAAGTTTGGGGTCAGTAAGATTTTTAATGTTTTTAGGAGAAGTCTCTTCTGCTCACCAAGGCTGCATTTATTGATTAAAAATACAAACAAAAACAGTAATATTGTGAAATATTATTCCAATTTAAAACAGCTGTTTTCAATTTTTAAATATTTTACATAGTAATTCATTTCTGTGATCAAAGTTGAGTTTTCAGCATCATTACTCCAGTCTTCAGTGTCACATGATCCTTCAGAAATCATACTAATATGATGATTGACGCTCAATAAATATTCATTATTATTTTCAATGTTGAAAACAGTTGTGTACAGATTTTTTTTTTTCAAAATGCTTTGATGAATGTAAAGTTCAAAAGAACAGCATATATTTCAAATATATATATTTTTAACATTATAAATGTCTTTACTGTAACTGTTGATCAGTTTAACTCATCCTTCATAAATAAAAGTACTGATTTATTTTATTTATTTCCCCAAAAAATAAAATTTTAATTATTACTAACCCAAAACTTTTGAGCGGTAGTGTTTAACGTTACAAAAGCTTTAGATTTCAGATAAATGCTGTTCTTTTGAACTTTCTATTCATCAAAGACTGTACACAACTGTTTTCGACATTTAAAATAATAATGAATGTTTCTTGAGTATCAATCATCATATTATAATAATTTCTGAAGGATCATGTGACAGTGACGACTGGAGTAATGATGCTGAAAACTCAGCTTTGATCACAGGAATAAATAACAGTTTAAAATATATTAAAATAGAAAGCAGCTGTTTTAAATTGGAATAATATTTTACAATATTACTGTTTTTGTTTGTATTTTTAATCAAATAAATGCAGCCTTGGTGAGCAGAAGAAACTTCTCTGTTATGTGCACGCCACAGACTGCACGCACGTCCGCTTAGAGTTCCGCCTTTTGCCTTCCGTCAATATTACGTTATTAGAAAAATATTTTTTTAGAGAATCGATTTTTTGACATTTGTGAATCGATTCAGAATCGTCCACGTCCGCATCGCGATGCATCTAAGAATAAATTTTTTCTCCCACCCCTAGATTTCATACAACAGGTTAATAAACAGTTACAATTAAGTCACTTACATTTTAGATGCAATGTTGACTGTTTTTGTTATGTTTCAGCAGCGAAAATAGTTAAACAAAGATCACGGCAGAACCATCACGCATCACGTGTTTTCTCATAACTGAACGATTCAGCATTTTTAACGAATCGGTTGACTCAAAGATTGAATGATCAATCCATAAACATCTGTCTTAATCATGATCGACTCATTCGAACAAATCGTTTGAACGAATGAATCAATGACTCGCTTATTAAGATGGATGCCTGGCGACACCTAATGGCGGTTTAAGTGTTGTTTAAAAGCATCATTCTTTCCCACATGTGTGTGATTTGTGTGTGCAACATTATCATTATTTTTCTTACACTATTATATTAGCGATTTAAAAGCACCCACTCGTGTCACACGTCGATTAACCGGTGGGAAAATATCCTCAGACACATACCTAATAAATGTATATTTAAATACAATATTGGCCTACCTGGTAAAACGTTTTATATACTATTTTGATGTCCTTTTGGACACAAGAGGGCAGTATAGCCCTATGTTTGCTTTTTTGTTGAACCAAATAGCAATAAATAGCCTGTTTTAACTTTTTCATTCTTCTTGAATTGCAAAAACAGAATAAAATGGGTTTAGTTGTGATATTTGTATACTTTTATATAGAAATAAATGGTATATAATTACATTTTTAGAAGATTTTTAGTGTTTCCTTTTTGGACATTATTTAATCCCTCGCCATAGCAAAACCATTTGAGATATTTATTATCCATTCACAATTTAGCATATTTAATGTAGTTTCATCATGTTGAAAAAGTTTGGTACGAATAAAATAAATAGTTTAAGAGGAGTGGCTAAAAATTCAGAGGCTGATTTTGCAAAAAAAATCACATTCAGACCAAAATATCTGACTTCCTGATGGCCAGAGCTATTGAATGTAAATTAGAAAGTTGTCCGGCTTGATGAGAACAATATACAAACTATTTTTTCTTTACTGTAGTTAAAACTAACCCCCCCACTTTTGTCAAAAGCATGTTGAAAGTGACACACTTCCTGCTGCCAGTTGGTGGCGCTATAACTTTGACTCACAATAGCTACATCCATCTGATCAGCCTCTTACCACGAACACACTGGTGAAGTTTCATCAAGATCAGTTAATGTATGCAGAAGTTATTCCACTTCCGTGTTTCTCTTTTCTCGCCATAAATTCGATTCCTCGCCACAGCCAAACCGTTCGAGATATCAAAAATCCGTCCGCAATTTAGCATCCTCAAAGTCTTGACTACATGCACACCGAGTTTGGAGGGAACACGGTGAATTTTCTAGGAGGAGTATTTCACATTCCACAGCAAGCGTTTTCCAAACAACCCATAATAGCCGACTTCCTGTTGGGCTGGCGTAAAACTTGACCGGGGTAAAGTTGTTCGGCCCGATGAGATCTATATGTGTACCGAGTTTCATATTAATTCATGCGAGCGTGTTTGATACATGGATCAAGTTTTATAACCCCGTTCAAGGGGGCGCTGTTGAGCCCCCCAGCCACGCCCGGGTACCAGCTTCAGCCCGGCCCTGATGGCCGTGGGTTCTGACCTGTGTGCAAAGTTTCAAGAGTTTTTGAGCACGTTAAGGACCCCAAAAGCCCCTGAAACCTTGATTAACAATATAAAAGCAATAGTCAAATCCCCCCCTCCCCTCACACACACACAGACACAGAGAGAGGGAGAGAAAATTCTTCAGAAAATCCACATTCAAACCAAAATATCTCTCTTCCTGTTGGTCGGAGATGGTTCATGTAAATTAGAAAGTTGTCCGTCTTGATGAGAACAATACACATACCAAGTTTTGTTGCTGTTGATAAAACTAACCCCCCCACTTATGACTAAAGGTGGCGCTACTGAGCCCCTCACCACGCCCGTTTCTGAAACTTTGCACATGTCTACTGGATAATAAATGTGATGTGTCTGTCGAGTTTCATGCAATTTCAAGTATGTTAAGAGTCTCAAAAGCATAAAAAAAGAATATTAAAGTTTGATGCGTTGCCACGGCAACAGTATCTAAGATATCAATAATCCTTTCACAGGTTTACATCTGCCGTGTGTCTACATTGTACACATAAAGTTTGAAGCAAATCTGGTAAAAATAAGACAGTGATTTCAAAGCATTTTAATAGTGATGTACTTCCTGCTGCCTGTTGGTGGCGCTATAACTTTGACTCACAATAGTCACATCTGTGCGATCGGCCTCTTACAACGAACACACTGCTGAAGTTTCATCAAGATCAGTTAATGTATGCAGAAGTTATAACACACTTCCTGTTTCATTTTTTCGCCATAAATTCGTTTCCTCGCCACGGCCAAACCGTTCGAGATATCAAAAATCCGTCCGCAATTTAGCATCCTTAATGTCTTGACTTCATGCACACCGAGTTTGGAGGCGAATCGATGAATTCCCTAGGAGGAGTACATTAAATTCCACAGCATGCGTTTCCAAACAACCCTAAATAGCCGACTTCCTGTTGGGCTGGCGTAAAACTTAGAGCACGAAAGTTGTTCGGCCCGATGAGATCTATATGTGTACCGAGTTTCATATTATTACATGCAAGCGTGTCTGATTTATGGACAAGTGTTCGGATCCCGTTCCAGGGGGCGCTGTCGAGCCCCCCTGCCACGCCCGGGTACCAGCTTCAGTCCGGCCCTGATGGCCGCGGGTTCTGACCTGTGTGCAAAATTTCAAGAGTTTTCGAGCATGTTAAGGGCCCCAAAAGTGTCCGAAAGGTTGACAAAATAATAATAATAATAATAATAATAATAATAATCCTACCGAAAACAATAGGGCCTTCGCCCTTTCAGGGCTTGGGCCCTAATAATAATAATAATCCTACCGAAAACAATAGGGCCTTCGCCCTTTCAGGGCTTGGGCCCTAATAATAATCCTACCGAAAACAATAGGGCCTTCGCCCTTTCAGGGCTTGGGCCCTAATAAATAATCCTACCGAAAACAATAGGGCCTTCGCCCTTTCAGGGCTTGGGCCCTAATAATCCTACCGAAAACAATAGGGCCTTCGCCCTTTCAGGGCTTGGGCCCTAATAATAATAATAATCCTACCGAAAACAATAGGGCCTTCGCCCTTTCAGGGCTTGGGCCCTAAATATAGCTGCGAGCAGCGATTACGGGCCCAAGCCGGTGGCACCGCAACCCCGGAGCCTTTAGTTACCTAAAGGCACCGGGGATGGCGGTGCCGCGGGTTTTGGCCCTCCATCGCTGCTCGCAGCTATATTTATATTTATATATATATATATATATATACACACACACACACACACACACACATATACATATATATATATATATATATATATACACACACGTATATATATATATATATACACGTGTATATATATATATAAGACAGAAAATATTACTTGTCTTACCTTATTCTGATTTTATGATACACTCAAAATATTCCACAACAAATCCTTTAAATTTAATGTAAAAATAAAAACGAAAGTAAGCAGTGTTGGTCTCACGTAACCCTCTCATTAGAATCAAAATGTTTCAATATTTGCGATGTATTTGGATGCTAAACTATTCTTTATTATAGGCTTTGTACTTCACTCGTGTTCCAATATCGATGGAAAAAATCATCCTCTTCACACGCGCAAAAATGTGCTTGGAAACATCACAGTGGAGCTTTGCTTTCTGTGAATGGTACAAATTGTACTACTGACTATTTAAACAGAGCAGTGTAATTCGTTTATGTTAGGTTGACTATTTTTATTATTATATTGTATTAGGGCTATAATGAACAGGCTGCGATGTCAAGATTGCAATTCTGGAATGTGTGTGTGTGTGTGTGACGCGGTTGCGGTTGAACAGTGGACACAAAAACATAAATAAAATGTTTTAGTTAATTCCTACATCCATAGGAATACATTGAAAATGCTCGCTCTACTCCGCACCATTATCAATGTCTGTGCGGACGTCTGTATTTTACTAGTATATAGTATACTATAGTTAGCGATTTAAAAGCCCTCAGCGGTGTCACACGTCGATTAACCGGTGGGAAAATTTTATCACAGTCAGATCCCTAATATATTTATATATAAATACAATAGGCCTACCTGAAAGAAAATTTTACTTGCCCGACCAGAGTATAGCCTGATTAGAACGTCAATAACAAAAAAATAACTTGGGAGTCACTAAAACGAGAGATTATTCTAATTTCATTACATTCATTTTAAGTTGCAATCAGCAGTTAAATATGAATGTATTACTGATCAATGGTAACAAGGTTGCACTGCTGAGGCTCATGCTGCTTCTCCAGGAGAATTGTAAACAAATGAGCGCAGCACACAAAAAAGCAAACCAGTTAACAACATACTGACTATAAAAATTACAAATATGGAGTTTTTATATATTTTATAACATATGATAGAGTTAAGCAACCTCACTTGACGAGTAGGCAACTATTTCCTGAATACAATCACGATTGAAACTGTGACATTGATTTCATACAACAGGTTAATAAACAGTTACAATTAAGTCACTTACATTTTAGATGCAATATTGACTGGTTTTTTTCTGTTTCAGCAGCAAAAATAGTTAAACAAAGATCACAGCAGAACCACTGCGCATCTCACAGCAACTTGTTTTCTCATTACTGAATGATTCAGCTTTTTGAAACGAATCGGTTGACTTAAAGATTCAATGGTCAATCCATAAACATCTGTCTCAATCATGAATGACTCAGTCATTGGAACGAATCGTTTGAACGAATGAATCAATGACTCGCTCATTAAGATGGTCGCCTGGCGACACCTAATAGCGGTTTAGTGTTATGTTTAAAAGTATCATTTTTTCCAACGTGCACCATCATCAATGTCCGTGCGGACGTCCGTTTTTTACTTTCACTTTTATATTAGCGATTTAAAAGCACCCGCTCGTGTCACACGTCGATTAACCGATGGGAAAATATCCTTACAGTCATATACCTAATAAATTTATATTTAAATACAATAGGCCTACCTAGTAAAACGTTTTATATACTATTTTGATATCCTTTTGGACACAAGAGGGCAGTATAGCCCTATGTTTGCTTTTTTGTTGAACCAAATAGCACTAATAGCCTGTTTTTAACTTTTTCATACTTCTTGAATTGCAAAAACAGAATAAAATAGGTTTAGTTCTAATATTTGTATAATTTTATATAAAAATAAATGGTGTATAATTACATTTTTAGAAGTTATGAGATGTTTCCTGCTTCCTTTTTGACATTAATTTAATCCCTCGCCATAGCAAAACCGTTTGAGATATTCAATATCTGTTTACAATTTAGCATCATTAATATATTTTTATCATGTTGAAAAAGTTTGGTGGGAATAAAATAAACCTTTTAGGAGGAGTAACTAAAAACTCAGAGGCTGATTTAACAAAAAATCCATATTCAGACCAAAATATCTGACTTCCTGTTGGTTGCAGCTAATGCCTGTAAATTAGAAAGTTGTCCGGCTCGATGAGACCAATATACGTACTGATTTTTGTAATTGTGGGTAAAACTAACCCCCCCACTTTTGTCAAAAACATTTTGAAAGTGACACACTTCCTGCTGCCAGTTGGTGGCGCTATAACTTTGACCCACAATAGTCACATCCATCTGATCGGCCTCTTACCACGAACACACTGCTGAAGTTTCATCAAGATCAGTTAATGTGTGCAGAAGTTATAACACTTCGTGTTTCTCTTTTCTCGCCATAAATTCGTGTCCTCGCCACGGCCAAACCATTTGAGATATCAAAAATCCGTCCGCAATTTAGCATCCTCAATGTCTTGACTTCATGCACACCGAGTTTGGTGGCGATTTAATTAATTCTCTAGGAGAAGTGTTTCAAATTCCACAGCAAGCGTTCTCCAAACAACCCATAATTGCCGACTTCCTGTTGGGCTGGCGTAAAATTTAGAGCACGAAAGTTGTTCGGCCCGATGAGATCTATATGTGTACCGAGTTTCATATCATTACATGCAAGTGTGTTTGATTTATGGACAAGTGTTCGGATCCCGTTCCAGGGGGCGCTGTTGAGCCCCCCTGCCACGCCCGGGTACCAGCTTCAGCCCGGCCCTGATGGCCGCGGGTTCTGACCTGTGTGCAAAGTTTCAAGAGTTTTTGAGCACGTTAAAGGCCCCAAAAGCCCCTGAAACCTTGAAAAACAGGAATTTTAAACAAATCTCACTCAAAAGACAAATCCCCCCACCCCTCACACACACAGAGACGCAGAGGCAGAGAGAGAGAGGGAGAGAATTCTCCAAAAAATCACATTCAAACCAAAATATCTCACTTCCTGTTGGTCACAGCTTATGACTATAAATTAGAAAGTTGTCCGGCTTGATGAGAACAATATACATAACGATTTTTGTGACTCTTCTTAAAACTAAGCCCCCATTTTTGACTAAAGGTGGCGAGCCCCTCACCAGCCCTACTGAGCCCCTCACCACGCCCGTTTCTGAAACTTTGCACATGTCTACTGGATAATAAATGTGATGTGTCTGTCGAGTTTCATCCAATTTCAAGTATGTTAAGAGTCTCAAAAGCATCCGAAAAGAATATTAAAGTTTGATGCGTTGCCACGGCAACAGTATCTAAGATATAAATAATCCTTTCACAGGTCTACATCTGCCGTGTGTCTACATTATACACATAAAGTTTTAAGCAAATCGGGTAAAAATAAGAGGGTGATTTCAAAGCATTTTGAAAGTGACACATTTTCTGTTGCCAGTTGGTGGCGCTATAACTTTGACTCACAATAGTCACATCCATGTGATCGGCCTCTTACAACGAACACACTGCTGAAGTTTCATCAAGATCAGTTAATGTATGCAGAAGTTATAACACACGTCCTGTGTCCCATTATTCGCCATAAATTCGTTTCCTCGCCACGGCCAAACCGTTCGAGATATCAAAAATCCGTTCGCAATTTAGCATCCTCAATGTCTTGACTTCATTCACACCGAGTTTGGTGGTGATCGGATGAATTCCCTAGGAGGAGTATTTCACATTCCATTATATGCGTTTTCCAAACAACGTATAATATCCGACTTCCTGTTGGGCTGGTGTAAAACTTAGAGCACGAAAGTTGTTCGGCCCGATGAGATCTATATGTGTACTGAGTTTCATATTATTACATGCAAGCGTGTTTGATTTATGGACCAAGTTTTCAGACACCATTGCAGGGGGCGCTGTCGAGCCCCCTTGCCACGCCCGGGTACCAGCTTCAGTCCGGCCCTGATGGCCGCGGGTTCTGACGTGTGTGCAAAATTTCAAGAGTTTTTGAGCATGTTAAGGTCCCCAAAAGTGCCGAGAAGTAGAAAAAAAAAAAAAAAATAATAAATATAGCTGCGAGCAGCGATTACGGGCCCAAGCCGGTGGCACCGCAATCCTGGTGCCAGGGTGGCGGTGCCGGCGGCTTTGGCCCTCCATCGCTGCTCGCAGCTATATTTATATTTATATATATATATATATATACACACACACACACACACATATATATATATATATATATATATATATATATATATATATATATATATATACACACACACACATACATACATATATATATATATATATATATATATATATATATATATATATATATATATATATATATATATATAAATAAATTTAAGGGACAAGACACAGATAATTTTACTTGCCTGACCTAATTAGAACAAAGAAAAAAATAAAATAAAATAATAAGTAGGGGATCACTAAATCGAGAGAATTATTCTGATTTTATGATACACTCAAAATATTCCACAACAAATCCTTTAAATGTAATGATATTCAGAACGGAACAAGAATAAAAAATTAAAAATAAACTATAAACAAAGCCAAAACAAAAAAATAAATATAATAAAAAAAAATAATTTCAAGCAATCCATGGCATGATTTATTTATTTTTTGGACTAAAACATTCTGGCTTTTTTTAAACTCAAACATAATTCTTAAATTGAATAATAATAATAATAAAAGAATAAAATGGGTTTAGTTCTGATTTCGTTGAAATCGCTCGCTCTCCGTACCTAACTTTTCCTGAATACAATCACTATTGAAACTGTGACATTGATTTCATACAACAGGTTATTAACAGTTAAAATGAAGTCATTTACATTTTAGATGCAATATTGACTGTTTTTGTTCTGTTTCAGCAGCGGAAATAGTTAAACAAAGATCACAGAAGAACGCATCTCACAGGAACGTGTTTTCTCATAACTGAATGATTCAGCATTTTGAACGAATTGGTTGACTCAAAGATTGAATGATCAATCCATAAACATCTGTTTATGTTTATGGATTGGATGTTTATGGATCCATGTTTATGGATCTGTATGTTATGGATTACGAATCATTTGAACGAATGAATCAATGACTCGCTCATTAAGACGGTCACTTGGCGACATCTAATGGCGGTTTAGTGTTGTTTAAAAGCATAATTCTTTCCAACGTGTGTGTGATTTGTGTGTGCACCATTATAAATGTCCGTGCGGACGTCCGTATTTTTCTTTCACTTTTATATTAGCGATACAAAAGCACCCGCTCGTGTCACACACGTCGATTAACCGGTGGGAAAATATCCTCAGACACATACCTAATAAATGTATATTTAAATACATTATTGGCCTAGCTGGTAAAAAGTTTTATATATTATTTTGATGTCCTTTTGGACACAAGAGGGCAGTATAGCCCTATGTATGACTTGAATTTTTTTTTTACTTTACTGTTTTAAAATTTAGAATAAAATTAGAATAAAATTCTTTTTAAAAACAGAATAAAATGGGTTTAGTTGTGATATTTGTATACTTTTATATAGAAATAAATGGTATAAAATTACATTTTTAGAAGATTTGAGGCTTTTAGTGCCTTTTGGAGGCTGATTTTGCAAAAAATCCACATTCAAACCAAAATATCTGCCTTCCTGATGGTCGGAGCTAATGACTTTAAATTAGAAAGTTGTCCGGGTCGATGAGATCAACATACGTACTGAGTTGTGCTACTGTAGGTAAAACAACCCCCCCAACTTTTGTCAAAAGCATTTTGAAAGTGACACATTTCCTGCTGCCAGTTGGTGGCGCTATAACTTTGACACACAATAGTTACATCCATCTGATCGGCCTCTTACCATGAACAAACTGCTGAAGTTTCATCAAGATCAGTTAATGTATGCATTAGTTATAACACTTCGTTTTTCTCTTTTCTCGCCATTAATTCGTTTCCTCGCCACAGCCAAACCGTTCGAGATATCAAAAATCCGTCCGCAATTTAGCATCATCAATGTCTTGACTTCACGCTGACCGAGTTTGGAGGCGAATCGATGTATTTCCTAGGAGGAGTACATTAAATTCCACAGCAAGCGTTTCCAAACAACCCATAATAGCCGACTTCCTGTTGGGCTGGCGTAAAACTTAGAACACGAAAGTTGTTCGGCCCGATGAGATCTATATGTGTACCGAGTTTCAAATTAATTCATGCAAGCGTGTTTGATATATGGACCAAGTTTTAGAACCCCGTTCAAGGGGGCGCTGTTGAGCCCCCCTGCCACGCCCGGCTACCAGATTCAGCCCCGCCCTGATGGCCGCGGGTTCTGACCTGTGTGCAAAGTTTCAAGAGTTTTCGAGCACGTTTAGGGACCCAAAAGCCCCAGAAACCTTGAAAAACAAATGAAAAAGTAAATCTCACTCAACTGACAAATCACCCCCACCCCTCACACACTCAGAGACAGAGAGAGAGAGAAATTTCTCCAAAAAATCACATTCAAACCAAAATATCTGACTTTCTGTTGCTTTGAGCTAATAAGTGTAAATTAGAAAGTTGTCCGGCTCGATAAGAACAATATACATACCAAGTTTTGTGATTCTAGGTAAAACTAAGCCCCCATTTTTGACTAAAGGTGGCGCTACTGAGCCCCTCACCACGCCCGTTTCTGAAACTTTGCCCATGTCTACTGGATAATAAGTGTGATGTGTCTGTCGAGTTTCATGCAATTTCAAGTATGTTAAGAGTCTCAAAAGCATCAAAAAAGAATATTAAAGTTTGATGCGTTGCCATGGCAACAGTATCTAAGATATCAATAATCCTTTCACAGGTCTACATCTGCCGTGTGTCTACATCATACACATAAAGTTTGAAGCAAATCAGGTAAAAATAAGAGAGTGATTTCAAAGCATTTTGAAAGTGACACACTTCCTGCTGCCAGTTGGTGGCGCTATAACTTTGACTCACAATAATCACATCCTTGTGTTCGGCCTCTGAAAACGAACACACTGCTGAAGTTTCATCAAGATCAGATAATGTATGCTGAAGTTATAACACACTTCCTGTGTCCCTTATTCGCCATAAATTCGTTTCCTTGCCACGGCCAAACCGTTCGAGATATCAAAAATCCGTCCGCAATTTAGCATCCTCAATGTCTTGACTTCATGCTGACCGAGTTTGGAGGCGATTGGATGAATTCTCTAGGAGGAGTACATTAAATTCCACAGCATGCGTTTCAAAACAACCCATAATAGCCGACTTCCTGTTGGGCTGGCGTAAAAAGTAAAAGTACGAAAGTTGTTCGACCCGATGAGATCTATATGTGTACCGAGTTTCATATTATTACATGCAAGCGTGTCTGATTTATGGACCAAGTTTTCGGACCCCGTTCAAGGGGGCGCTGTCGAGCCACCCTGCCACGCCCGGGTACCAGCTTCAGCCCAGCCCTGATGGCCACGAGTTCTGACCCGTGTGCAAAGTTTCAAGAGTTTTCGAGCACGTTAAGGGTCTCAAAAGTGCCCGAAAGGTTGACAGAAAAATAAGAATAATAAATATAGCTGCGAGCAGCGATTGCGGGCCCAAGCCGGTGGCACCGCCAACCTGGTGCCTTTAGTTACACTAAAGGCACCGGGGTGGCGGTGTCACCGGCTTGGGCCCTCCATCGCTGCTCGCAGCTATATTTATATATATATATATATATATATATATATATATATATATATATATATATATATCAGACAAGTAATATTCTTTGTCTTGTCACTTAAAAAAAAAAAAAAAAAAATATATATATATATATAATGACCTTTTTTTGGATGCTAAACTATTGTTTATTATATGCTTTGTACTTCACTCACGTTCCAATATCGAAGGGAAAAATGATCCTCTTCACATGCGCAAAAATGTCCTTGGAAAATTCACAGTGGAGCGGTGCTTACTGTGATTGTACGAATTGTACTACTGACTATTTAGAGCAGTGTAATCTTTATATGTTAGGTTGACCATTTTATTATTATATTTTATTAAGTCTATAATGAACAGGCTGCAATGTCAAGATTGCAATGCTAGTGTGTGTGTGTGTGTGTGTGTGTGTGTGTGTGTGTGTGTGTGTGTGTGTGTGTGTGTGTGTGTGTGTGTGTGTGTGTGTGTGTGTGTGTGTGTGTTCATGTTTTTCTGTCCCGGTGGGGACTTTAACCTGAATGCACACAGACTCATGGGGACTCGTATCACAGTGGGGACCTAAATAGAGGTCCCCATGGGTAAACAAGCTTCATACAGAATGAGTTTTTTTGGAAATGTAAAAATGCAGAAAGTTTTCAGTGATGGGTAGGTTTAGGGGTAGGGTTAGTGTAAGGATATAAAATATACAGTTTGTACAGTATAAAAATCATTAAATCTATGGAGAGTCCCCAAAAAGATAGTAAACCGTGTGTGTGTGGGTGGGTGTGTGTGTGTGGCGTGGGCGCGTTTGAACAGTGGACACATAAAAACATACTCCGTCATTATACAGGACGACATTCAAACTGCAAAGTGTTAACTTATATTTGTGTACAGTCGCAATAAAACACAACATTGTGCTTTTGTAAAATAATTTCAAGCAATCAACCCCCGAAAGGCTCTAATTTTAAAATTAAACTAAAATGCTCATGGCTGCACGGGCATTCATAACGGTGCACATCCACGGCGAGGAACGAGCAGAACAGAGTGAACTTTTTCAGTTAATTCCTACTTCCATAGGAATTAATTTGAAACGCTCGCTCAACCACTATCAATGTCAGTGTGGACGAACATATTTTACTTTCGTTTTTAAGTTGGCGATTCAAAAGCCCCCAGCGGTGTCACACGTCGATTAACCGGTGGTAAAATATTCTCACCGTCACATACCTAGTATATTTTTAAGTAGATACAATAGGCCTACCTGATTTTTAACACAAGAGGGCAGTATAGCCCTATGTATGACTTGACTTTTATGGGACTAAATAGTACAATTACTATTTTTAAACTTATAAATATTTATTAAATTGAAAAAAAAAGAATAAAACGGGTTTAGTTGTGATATTTTTATACTTTTATATAGAAATAAATGGTGTTTAATTACATTTTTAGAAGATGAGGCTTTAAGTGTTACTTTACTTTAGTCCCTCACTATAGCAAAACCGTTTGAGATGTTTAATATCCGTTCACAATTTAGCATCTTTAATGTATCTTTATCATTTTGAAAAAGTTTGGTGTGAATAAAATAAACCAGTTAGGAAGAGTAGCTAAAAACTCAGAGTCTGAAATATCCAAAAAATCCACATTCAAACCAAAATATCTGACTTCCTTTTGCTCTGAGCTAATAACTGTAAATTAGAAAGTTGTCCGGCTCGGTGAGACCAATATATGTACTGATTTTTGTAACTGTTGGTAAAACTAACCCACCCACTTTTGTCAAACGCATGTTGAAAGTGACACACTTCCTGCTGCCAGTTGGTGGCGCTATAACTTTGACTCACGATAGTTACATCCATCTGATCTGCCTCTTACCACGAACACACTGCTAAAGTTTCATCAAGATCAGTTAATGTATGCAGAAGTTATAACACTTCGTCTCCTCTCTTTTCTCGCCATAAATTTGTTTCCTCGCCACGGCCAAACCGTTCGAGATATCAAAAATCCGTCCGCAATTTAGCATTCTCAATGTCTTGACTTCATGCTGACTGAGTTTGGAGGTGATTGAATGAATTCTCTAGGAGGAGTACATAACATTCCACAGCAAGCGTTTTCCAAACAACCCATAATAGCCGACTTCCTGTTGGGCTGGCGTGAAACTTGACAGAGGGAAAGTTGTTCAGCCCGATGAAATCTATATGTGTACCGAGTTTCATATTAATTCATGCAAGCGTGTTTGATATATGGACCAAGTTTTCAGACCCTGTTCAAGAGGGCGCTGTTGAGCCCCCCTGCCACGCCCGTTTCTGAAACTTTTCACATGTCTACTGGCTAATAAGTGTTATGTGTCTGTCGAGTTTCATCCAATTTCAAGCATGCTAAGAGTTTCAAACGCATCCGAAAAGAATATTAAAATTTGATGCGTTGCCACGGCAACAGTATCTAAGATATCAATAATCCTTTCACAGGTCTACATCTGCCGTGTGTTTACATTATACACATAAAGTTTGAAGCAAATCGGGTAAAAGTAAGAGGGTGACTTCAAAGCATTTTGAAAGTGACACACTTCCTGCTGCCAGTTGGTGGCGCTATAACTTTGACTCACAATAGTCACATCCATGTGATCGGCCTCTTACAACGAATACACTGCTGAAGTTTCATCAAGATCAGTCAATGTATGCAGAAGTTATAACACACTTCCTGTGTCCCATTATTCGCCATAAATTAGTTTCCTCGCCACGGCCAAACCGTTCGAGATATCAAAAATCTGTTCGCAAGAATTCATCCTCAATGTCTTGACTTTATTCTCACCGAGTTTGGTGGCGATCGGATGAAATCCCTAGGAGGAGTATTTCACATTCCATTGTATGCGTTTTCCAAACAACGTATAATAACCGACTTCCTGTTGGGCTTTTGTAAAACTTAGAGCACGAAAGTTGTTCGGCCCGATGAGATCTATATGTGTACTGAGTTTCATATTATTACATGCAAGCGTGTTTGATTTATGGACCAAGTTTTCGGACCCCATTCCAGGGGGCGCCGTCGAGCCCCCCTGCCACGCCACGGTACCAGCTTCAGCCCGGCCCTGATGGCCGCGGGTTCTGACGTGTGTGCAAAATTTCAAGAGTTTTTGAGCATGTTAAGGGCCCCAAAAGTGTCAAAAAGGCAAAAAAAAAAATAATGAAGAAAAAAAAAAAAAATAATCCTTACGGAAACAATAGGGCCTTCGCCCTTTCAGGGCTTGGGCCCTAATAATAATAATAAATAATCCTACCGAAAACAATAGGGCCTTCGCCCTTTCAGGGCTTGGGCCCTAATAATAATAATAATAATAATAAACAATAATCCTACCGAAAACAATAGGGCCTTCGCCCTTTCAGGGCTTGGGCCCTAAATATAGCTGCGAGCAGCGATTCCAAAAAATCCACATTCAAACCAAAATATCTGACTTCCTTTTGCTCTGAGCTAATAACTGTAAATTAGAAAGTTGTCCAGCTCGGTGAGACCAACATATATTGTGATTTTTTTTAACTGTTGGTAAAACTAACCCCCCCACTTTTGTCAAAAACATTTTGAAAGTGACACACTTCCTGCTGCCAGTTGGTGGCGCTATAACTTTGACTCACAATAGTTACATCCATCTGATCGGCCTCTTACCACGAACACACTGCTGAAGTTTCATCAAGATCAGTTAATGTATGCAGAAGTTATTCCACTTCGTGTTTCTCTTTTCTCGCCATAAATTCGTTTCCTCGCCACGGCCAAACCGTTCGAGATATCAAAAATCCGTCCACAATTTAGCATCCTCAATGTCTTGACTTCATGCACACCGAGTTTGGTGGGGATGGGATGAATTCTCTAGGAGGAGTACTTCACATTCCACAGCAAGCGTTTCCCAAACATCCCATAATAGCCGACTTCCTGTTGGGCTGGCGTGAAACTTGACAAAGGGAAAGTTGTTCAGCCTGATGAGATCTATATGTGTACCGAGTTTCATATTAATTCATGCAAGCGTGTTTGATATATGGACCAAGTTTTCAGACCCTGTTCAAGGTGGCGCTGTTGAACCCCCCTGCCACGCCCATTTCTGAAACTTTTCACATGTCTACTGGCTAATAAGTGTTATGTGTCTGTCGAGTTTCATCCAATTTCAAGCATGCGAAGAGTCTCAAAAGCATCCGAAAAGAATATTAAAGTTTGATGCGTTGCCACGGCAACAGTATCTAAGATATAAATAATCCTTTCACAAGTCTACATCTGCCATGTATTTACATTATACACATAAAGTTTGAAGCAAATCGGGTAAAAATAAGAGGGTGATTTCAAAGCATTCTGAAAATGACAAACTTCCTGCTGCCAGTTGGTGGCGCTATAACTTTGACTCACAAAGGTCACATCCATGTGATCGGCCTCTTACAACGAATACACTGCTGAAGTTTAATCAAGATCAGTCAATGTATGCAGAAGTTATAACACACTTCCTGTGTCCCATTATTCGCCATAAATTCGTTTCCTCGCCACGGCCAAACCGTTCGAGATATCAAAAATCCGTCCGCAATTTAGCATCCTCAATGTCTTGACTTCATTCACACCTAGTTTGGTGGCGATCGGATGAATTCCCTAGGAGGAGTATTTCACATTCCATTGTATGCGTTTTCCAAACAACGTATAATAACCGACTTCCTTTTGGGCTGGTGTAAAACTTAGAGCACGAAAGTTGTTCGGCCCGATGAGATCTATATGTGGACTGAGTTTCATATTATTACATGCAAGCGTGTTTGATTTATGGACCAATTTTTCAGACACCATTCCAGGGGGCGCTGTCGAGCCCCCGTGCCACGCCCGGGTACCAGCTTCAGTCCGGCCCTGATGGCCGCAGGTTCTGACGTGTGTGCAAAATTTCAAGAGTTTTTGAGCATGTTAAGGGCCCCAAAAGTGCCCAAGAAGTAGAAAAAAAATATATAAATAATAATAATAATAATAAATATAGCTGCGAGCAGCGATTACGGGCCCAAGCCGGTGGCACCGCAACCCCGGTGCCTTTAGTTACCTAAAGGCACCGGGGTGGCGGTACCGCCGGCTTGGGCCCTCCATCGCTGCTCGCAGCTATATTTATATATATATAAATATATATATATATATATATATATATATATATATACATACATACATACACACACATACATATATATAAACAAAAACAGTAATATTGTGAAATATTATTCCAATTTAAAACAGCTGTTTTCAATTTTTTAATATTTTACATAGTAATTCATTTCTGTGATCAAAGTTGAGTTTTCAGCATCATTACTCCAGTCTTCAGTGTCACATGATCCTTCAGAAATCATACTAATATGATGATTGATGCTCAATAAATATTCATTATTATTTTCAATGTTGAAAACAGTTGTGTACATTTTTTTTTTTTAAATGCTTTGATGAATGTAAAGTTCAAAAGAACAGCATATATTTCAAATATATATTTTTTTAACATTATAAATGTCTTTACTGTAACTGTTGATCAGTTTAACTCATCCTTCATAAATAAAAGTACTGATTTATTTTATTTATTTCCCCCAAAAATAAAATTGTAATTATTACTAACCCAAAACTTTTGAGCGGTAGTGTTTAACGTTACAAAAGCTTTAGATTTCAGATAAATGCTGTTCTTTTGAACTTTCTATTCATCAAAGACTGTACACAACTGTTTTCGACATTTAAAATAATAATGAATGTTTCTTGAGTATCAATCATCATATTAGAATAATTTCTGAAGGATCATGTGACAGTGACGACTGGAGTAATGATGCTGAAAACTCAGCTTTGATCACAGGAATAAATAACAGTTTAAAATATATTAAAATAGAAAGCAGCTGTTTTAAATTGGAATAATATTTTACAATATTACTGTTTTTGTTTGTATTTTTAATCAAATAAATGCAGCCTTGGTGAGCAGAAGAAACTTCTCTGTTATGTGCGCGCCACAGACTGCACGCACGTCCGCTTAGAGTTCCGCCTTTTGCCTTCCGTCAATATTACGTTATTAGAAAAATATTTTTTTAGAGAATCGATTTTTTGACATTTGTGAATCGATTCAGAATCGTCCACGTCCGCATCGCGATGCATCTAAGAATAAATTTTTTCTCCCACCCCTAGATTTCATACAACAGGTTAATAAACAGTTACAATTAAGTCACTTACATTTTAGATGCAATGTTGACTGTTTTTGTTCTGTTTCAGCAGCGAAAATAGTTAAACAAAGATCACGGCAGAACCATCACGCATCACGTGTTTTCTCATAACTGAACGATTCAGCATTTTTAACGAATCGGTTGACTCAAAGATTGAATGATCAATCCATAAACATCTGTCTTAATCATGATCGACTCATTCGAACGAATCGTTTGAACGAATGAATCAATGACTCGCTTATTAAGATGGATGCCTGGCGACACCTAATGGCGGTTTAGTGTTGTTTAAAAGCATCATTCTTTCCCACATGTGTGTGATTTGTGTGTGCAACATTATCATTATTTTTCTTTCACTATTATATTAGCGATTTAAAAGCACCCACTCGTGTCACACGTCGATTAACCGGTGGGAAAATATCCTCAGACACATACCTAATAAATGTATATTTAAATACAATATTGGCCTACCTGGTAAAAAGTTTTATATACTATTTTGATGTCCTTTTGCACACAAGAGGGCAGTATAGCCCTATGTTTGCTTTTTTGTTGAACCAAATAGCACTAAATAGCCTGTTTTAACTTTTTCATTCTTCTTGAATTGCAAAAACAGAATAAAATGGGTTTAGTTGTGATATTTGTATTCTTTTATATAGAAATAAATGGTATATAATTACATTTGTAGAAGATTTTTAGTGTTTCCTTTTTGGACATTACTTTAATCCCTCGCCATAGCAAAACCGTTTGAGATATTTATTATCCATTCACAATTTAGCATATTTAATGTAGTTTCATCATGTTGAAAAAGTTTGGTACGAATAAAATAAATAGTTTAAGAGGAGTGGCTAAAAATTCAGAGGCTGATTTTGCAAAAAAAATTCACATTCAGACCAAAATATCTGACTTCCTGATGGCCAGAGCTATTGAATGTAAATTAGAAAGTTGTCCGGCTTGATGAGAACAATATACAAACTGTTTTTTCTTTACTGTAGTTAAAACTAACCCCCCCACTTTTGTCAAAAGCATGTTGAAAGTGACACACTTCCTGCTGCCAGTTGGTGGCGCTATAACTTTGACTCACAATAGCTACATCCATCTGATCGGCTTCTTACCACGAACACACTGCTGAAGTTTCATCAAGATCAGTTAATGTATGCAGAAGTTATTCCACTTCCGTGTTTCTCTTTTCTCGCCATAAATTCGATTCCTCGCCACAGCCAAACCGTTCGAGATATCAAAAATCCGTCCGCAATTTAGCATCCTCAAAGTCTTGACTACATGCACACCGAGTTTGAAGGGGACACGGTGAATTTTCTAGGAGGAGTATTTCACATTCCACAGCAAGCGTTTTCCAAACAACCCATAATAGCCGACTTCCTGTTGGGCTGGCGTAAAACTTGACGGGGGTAAAGTTGTTCGGCCCGATGAGATCTATATGTGTACCGAGTTTCATACTAATTCATGCGAGCGTGTTTGATATATGGATCAAGTTTTAGAACCCCGTTCAAGGGGGCGCTGTTGAGCCCCCCAGCCACGCCCGGGTACCAGCTTCAGCCCGGCCCTGATGGCCGTGGGTTCTGACCTGTGTGCAAAGTTTCAAGAGTTTTTGAGCACGTTAAGGACCCCAAAAGCCCCTGAAACCTTGATTAACAATATAAAAGCAATAGTCAAATCCCCCCCTCCCCTCACACACACACAGACACAGAGAGAGGGAGAGAAAATTCTTCAGAAAATCCACATTCAAACCAAAATATCTCTCTTCCTGTTGGTCGGAGATGGTTCATGTAAATTAGAAAGTTGTCCGTCTTGATGAGAACAATACACATACCAAGTTTTGTGATTCTAGGAAAAACTAAGCCCCCATTTTTGACTAAAGGTGGCGCTACTGAGCCATTCCACCACGCCCGTTTCTGAAACTTTGCACATGTCTACGGGCTAATAAATGTGATGTGTCTGTTGAGTTTCATGCAATTTCAAGTATGTTAAGAGTCTCAAAAGCATCAAAAAATAATATTAAAGTTTGATGCGTTGCCACGGCAACAGTATCTAAGATATCAATAATCCTTTCACAGGTTTACATCTGCCGTGTGTCTACATTGTACACATAAAGTTTGAAGCAAATCGGGTAAAAATAAGACACTGATTTCAAAGCATTTTGAAAGTGATGTACTTCCTGCTGCCTGTTGGTGGCGCTATAACTTTGACTCACAATAGTCACATCCATGTGATCGGCCTCTTACAACGAACACACTGCTGAAGTTTCATCAAGATCAGTTAATGTATGCAGAAGTTATAACACACTTCCTGTTTCATTTTTTCGCCATAAATTTGTTTCCTCGCCACGGCCAAACCGTTCGAGATATCAAAAATCCGTCCGCAATTTAGCATCCTCAATGTCTTGACTTCATGCACACCGAGTTTGGAGGCGAATCGATGAATTCCCTAGGAGGAGTACATTAAATTCCACAGCATGCGTTTCCAAACAACGCTAAATAGCCAACTTCCTGTTTGGCTGGCGTAAAACTTAGAGCACGAAAGTTGTTCGGCCCGATGAGATCTATATGTGTACCGAGTTTCATATTATTACATGCAAGCGTGTTTGATTTATGGACACGTGTTTGGATCCCGTTCCAGGGGGCGCTGTCGAGGCCCCCTGCCACGCCCGGGTACCAGCTTCAGTCCGGCCCTGATGGCCGCGGGTTCTGACGTGTGTGCAAAATTTCAAGAGTTTTCGAGCATGTTAAGGGCCCCAAAAGTGCCTGAAAGGTTGACAAAATAATAATAATAATAATAAATATAGCTGCGAGCAGCGATTACGGGCCCAAGCCAGTGGCACCGCAACCCCGGAGCCTTTAGTTACCTAAAGGCACCGGGGATGGCGGTGCCGCGGGCTTTGGCCCTCCATCGCTGCTCGCAGCTATATTTATATTTTTATATATATATATATATATATATATATATATATATACACACACACACACACACACACACACACACATATACATATATATATATATATATATATATATACACACGTATATATATATATATACACGTGTATATATATATATAAGACAGAAAATATTACTTGTCTTACCTTATTCTGATTTTATGATACACTCAAAATATTCCACAACAAATCCTTTAAATTTAATGTCAAAATAAAAACGAAAGTAAGCAGTGTTGGTCTCACGTAACCCTCTCATTAGAATCAAAATGTTTCAATATTTGCGATGTATTTGGATGCTAAACTATTCTTTATTATAGGCTTTGTACTTCACTCGTGTTCCAATATCGATGGAAAAAATCATCCTCTTCACACGCGCAAAAATGTGCTTGGAAACATCACAGTGGAGCTTTGCTTTCTGTGAATGGTACAAATTGTACTACTGACTATTTAAACAGAGCAGTGTAATTCGTTTATGTTAGGTTGACTATTTTTATTATTATATTGTATTAGGGCTATAATGAACAGGCTGCGATGTCAAGATTGCAATTCTGGAATGTGTGTGTGTGTGTGTGACGCGGTTGCGGTTGAACAGTGGACACAAAAACATAAATAAAATGTTTTAGTTAATTCCTACATCCATAGGAATACATTGAAAATGCTCGCTCTACTCCGCACCATTATCAATGTCTGTGCGTACGTCTGTATTTTACTAGTATATAGTATACTATAGTTAGCGATTTAAAAGCCCTCAGCGGTGTCACACGTCGATTAACCGGTGGGAAAATTTTATCACAGTCACATCCCTAATATATTTATATATAAATACAATAGGCCTACCTGAAAGAAAATTTTACTTGCCCGACCAGAGTATAGCCTGATTAGAACGTCAATAACAAAAAAATAACTTGGGAGTCACTAAAACGAGAGATTATTCTAATTTCATTACATTCATTTTAAGTTGCAATCAGCAGTTAAATATGAATGTATTACTGATCAATGGTAACAAGGTTGCACTGCTGAGGCTCATGCTGCTTCTCCAGGAGAATTGTAAACAAATGAGCGCAGCACACAAAAAAGCAAACCAGTTAACAACATACTGACTATAAAAATTACAAATATGGAGTTTTTATATATTTTATAACATATGATAGAGTTAAGCAACCTCACTTGACGAGTAGGCAACTATTTCCTGAATACAATCACGATTGAAACTGTGACATTGATTTCATACAACAGGTTAATAAACAGTTACAATTAAGTCACTTACATTTTAGATGCAATATTGACTGTTTTTTTTCTGTTTCAGCAGCAAAAATAGTTAAACAAAGATCACAGCAGAACCACTGCGCATCTCACAGCAACTTGTTTTCTCATTACTGAATGATTCAGCTTTTTGAAACGAATCGGTTGACTTAAAGATTCAATGGTCAATCCATAAACATCTGTCTCAATCATGAATGACTCAGTCATTGGAACGAATCGTTTGAACGAATGAATCAATGACTCGCTCATTAAGATGGTCGCCTGGCGACACCTAATAGCGGTTTAGTGTTATGTTTAAAAGTATCATTTTTTCCAACGTGCACCATTATCAATGTCCGTGCGGACGTCCGTTTTTTACTTTCACTTTTATATTAGCGATTTAAAAGCACCCGCTCGTGTCACACGTCGATTAACCGATGGGAAAATATCCTTACAGTCATATACCTAATAAATTTATATTTAAATACAATAGGCCTACCTAGTAAAACGTTTTATATACTATTTTGATATCCTTTTGGACACAAGAGGGCAGTATAGCCCTATGTTTGCTTTTTTGTTGAACCAAATAGCACTAATAGCCTGTTTTTAACTTTTTCATACTTCTTGAATTGCAAAAACAGAATAAAATAGGTTTAGTTCTAATATTTGTATAATTTTATATAAAAATAAATGGTGTATAATTACATTTTTAGAAGTTATGAGATGTTTCCTGCTTCCTTTTTGACATTAATTTAATCCCTCGCCATAGCAAAACCGTTTGAGATATTCAATATCTGTTTACAATTTAGCATCATTAATATATTTTTATCATGTTGAAAAAGTTTGGTGGGAATAAAATAAACCTTTTAGGAGGAGTAACTAAAAACTCAGAGGCTGATTTAACAAAAAATCCATATTCAGACCAAAATATCTGACTTCCTGTTGGTTGCAGCTAATGCCTGTAAATTAGAAAGTTGTCCGGCTCGATGAGACCAATATACGTACTGATTTTTGTAATTGTGGGTAAAACTAACCCCCCCACTTTTGTCAAAAACATTTTGAAAGTGACACACTTCCTGCTGCCAGTTGGTGGCGCTATAACTTTGACCCACAATAGTCACATCCATCTGATCGGCCTCTTACCACGAACACACTGCTGAAGTTTCATCAAGATCAGTTAATGTGTGCAGAAGTTATAACACTTCGTGTTTCTCTTTTCTCGCCATAAATTCGTGTCCTCGCCACGGCCAAACCATTTGAGATATCAAAAATCCGTCCGCAATTTAGCATCCTCAATGTCTTGACTTCATGCACACCGAGTTTGGTGGCGATTTAATTAATTCTCTAGGAGAAGTGTTTCAAATTCCACAGCAAGCGTTCTCCAAACAACCCATAATTGCCGACTTCCTGTTGGGCTGGCGTAAAATTTAGAGCACGAAAGTTGTTCGGCCCGATGAGATCTATATGTGTACCGAGTTTCATATCATTACATGCAAGTGTGTTTGATTTATGGACAAGTGTTCGGATCCCGTTCCAGGGGGCGCTGTTGAGCCCCCCTGCCACGCCCGGGTACCAGCTTCAGCCCGGCCCTGATGGCCGCGGGTTCTGACCTGTGTGCAAAGTTTCAAGAGTTTTTGAGCACGTTAAAGGCCCCAAAAGCCCCTGAAACCTTGAAAAACAGGAATTTTAAACAAATCTCACTCAAAAGACAAATCCCCCCACCCCTCACACACACAGAGACGCAGAGGCAGAGAGAGAGAGGGAGAGAATTCTCCAAAAAATCACATTCAAACCAAAATATCTCACTTCCTGTTGGTCACAGCTTATGACTATAAATTAGAAAGTTGTCCGGCTTGATGAGAACAATATACATAACGATTTTTGTGACTCTTCTTAAAACTAAGCCCCCATTTTTGACTAAAGGTGGCGCTACTGAGCCCCTCACCACGCCCGTTTCTGAAACTTTGCACATGTCTACTGGATAATAAATGTGATGTGTCTGTCGAGTTTCATCCAATTTCAAGTATGTTAAGAGTCTCAAAAGCATCCGAAAAGAATATTAAAGTTTGATGCGTTGCCACGGCAACAGTATCTAAGATATAAATAATCCTTTCACAGGTCTACATCTGCCGTGTGTCTACATTATACACATAAAGTTTTAAGCAAATCGGGTAAAAATAAGAGGGTGATTTCAAAGCATTTTGAAAGTGACACATTTTCTGTTGCCAGTTGGTGGCGCTATAACTTTGACTCACAATAGTCACATCCATGTGATCGGCCTCTTACAACGAACACACTGCTGAAGTTTCATCAAGATCAGTTAATGTATGCAGAAGTTATAACACACGTCCTGTGTCCCATTATTCGCCATAAATTCGTTTCCTCGCCACGGCCAAACCGTTCGAGATATCAAAAATCCGTTCGCAATTTAGCATCCTCAATGTCTTGACTTCATTCACACCGAGTTTGGTGGTGATCGGATGAATTCCCTAGGAGGAGTATTTCACATTCCATTATATGCGTTTTCCAAACAACGTATAATATCCGACTTCCTGTTGGGCTGGTGTAAAACTTAGAGCACGAAAGTTGTTCGGCCCGATGAGATCTATATGTGTACTGAGTTTCATATTATTACATGCAAGCGTGTTTGATTTATGGACCAAGTTTTCAGACACCATTGCAGGGGGCGCTGTCGAGCCCCCTTGCCACGCCCGGGTACCAGCTTCAGTCCGGCCCTGATGGCCGCGGGTTCTGACGTGTGTGCAAAATTTCAAGAGTTTTTGAGCATGTTAAGGGCCCCAAAAGTGCCCGAGAAGTAGAAAAAAATAATAATAATAATAATAAATATAGCTGCGAGCAGCGATTACGGGCCCAAGCCGGTGGCACCGCAACCCTGGTGCCTTTAGTTACCTAAAGGCACCGGGGTGGCGGTGCCACCGGCTTTGGCCCTTCATCGCTGCTCGCAGCTATATTTATATATATATATATATATAT